>NW_026042563.1:0-170882 GCF_023856365.1 Brienomyrus brachyistius | reverse complement strand
CGCCCTGTCTGAAACTTAGGCATCTTAACACTTGAAATTAAATAATTAAATAAATATATCCCGAGACTGTGGGGCTGACCTTGAAACTGCCCCCACACTGGTTTGATGCAAATGAAAGTTGTCCCACAACAAAATCATTAGCTGAGCCACCATGCCCCCCCCCCCCATCCCCAGGTATATCCACCGGCCCTGCCTGCAGGTGATCGAGGCCATACTGGTTGCTGCCGTGACGGCCACTGTGTTCTTCACTATGATCTACTTCTCCAACGACTGCCAGCCCCTGGGGGAGGATCAGCTGGAGGAATACCCCTTGCAGGTAAGGCAGCTGGAGGTGGGCTCTCTGTGATTTCATTGGCTGAACAGCTGAGAGGGTGTGTATCCTGTCCTCAGGCCTGAACCTCCACTTATCCCTCTCACAGCTGTTCTGTGCTGATGGCGAGTACAATTCCATGGCCACGATCGTCTTCAACACCCCGGAGAGGAGTGTCCGCAGCCTGTTCCACAGCCCCGCAGGTCCGTGGAGTTTCCAGCACGTGTTTCAGGGCAGGATGGGTCGTGACCTGAAGCCGGATTGGTCGCCCCTGTTGTGCCCTTCTTCTGGAAGAGATTATAATTACAGTCCGTTGTCCATCTTTAGAATGAACACCTGTGTTTGATATTGGTGACAGGCTGGCTAGGTCCGGGGCAGCTGTTTGAACAGTCAGACTCGTCTGCCACCTCTGTCGTGTCGTAGGTTTGTTTACGGGCCGCTTCTGGCTGATTGTTTCCCAGACAGACAGCTAAACCCATACACACAATCCTCCTCAATTATTCAAGGCTTCCCTCATTTGGGATGGGGGGACTGTCACCCTGCCTGGGGGAGAACAGGAGCGCTTCTCAAGTGCCCTGACGAATGCCACCGTAGGCAAGTTCGAACGGCACTAAACTGTGTTCATCCATGCCCTCTAGTGGATGAAAGACATACCAAAGTAAACATGGCTTGGTCTTGATCGGCTCCAAATTGCACTTTACACCAGGTAGAAAAATGGAAATGATCATATGAAAAATGCCATTCATCATGAAATAATTTCTGTACACCTGTATCCTCATTACAAGGGTGAATCAAGTAAAACTAGCTGGTTTCGCTAGATTAGCGTTCTTGGGGATCAACTACATGATCAACATTTTAGCAAAAACGTGGGAAACACTGACTTAGGTGATGAATTCCACCACCACCACCCCCCCCCCCCCCCGGCAGGTTCCTACAATCCCGTGACCCTGGGAATCTTCACCATCACCTACTTCTTCCTGGCCTGCTGGACATACGGCCTGACTGTGTCCGCCGGGGTCTTCATCCCCTCGCTGCTCATCGGCGCCGCCTGGGGGCGGCTCTTTGGCATTTTGCTGGCCTCCATTACGCCGCACAATTCCATACAGGTACATCAGGACGGGTCGCCGTTCCTGGGGAAGCGCCGTATAGCCGGTGAGGCGGCGTGGTCCGCTGGCGGAGGAGGGCCGTCACGATAGCAGAACTCTTCCCTCAGCAGAGAGAAACCTCACAGTGGCGACGTTTTCCACTGACCTTGATTTTTTTGCACATTTTGAAGAAGCAAAACTGAAAATCCGTTAATGGGTACGATTATATTTCAGGAGGACAAGCCCTCAAACGCTTTCAGTTTGATTGAAGTGGTTTTTGTGGCGATTCGCAAAACTGAAATGGAAGCCGATTTTGCGAACTTGTTGCTGTGTAGGACACGATGACTTGGTTCTAGAGCTCGTATCTCATGAAAAGCTCAATCCATGTTTGAGGCACGGAATCATAAATTGCAGGTGTTGTTTCCATGATGTTACTTAATGGAAACACCCTTTATGCAATTTCACTTTGTCAACAAATTTGCTTGTTTGTGCAGAACTTTAATGGAAACGCTGCAGGTTTTGATATATTAAGGAAATTGAACGGGGTCTTTAGAAGTCAGAGGGCCTCCTTCAACACCCGCTTTAGATTGATTTCCTCTTTGTTGTCCAATCAGATTTACTCTTTAAGCAGTCACGTGACTCTTTGAAGGTGCCCTATTGGTTAGTGCTGTATCGATTTCCTGGGCCGCCCAGCGTCATGTCGGCATAGATGTAGTTTAACATAATGTTTGTTGGAAGTAAAGCCCCCTCGAAGTTTTTGAATGAGCATGTTTTATGATTTGTGGCGTTTCGTTTGACAGACCTTGGCCGACCCTGGGAAGTACGCTCTGATTGGAGCCGCCGCCCAGCTTGGTGAGTGTCCGTCCGCGGTCAGCCTGCTTTTCAGAGCTCGTCTAGAGGTGCATGGAGGCACATGAGGCTTCGGGTTTGCGTCTGTTTACGAAGGTCTTTGCCAGGTGGGATCGTGAGGATGACCCTCAGCCTGACTGTCATCATGGTGGAAGCCACCGGAAATGTCACCTACGGCCTACCCATAATGCTGGTTCTGATGACGGCGAAGATCGTGGGCGATTATTTCGTGGAGGTCAGTGTTGACGTTTCGGGTTGGAGCGGGTTGGTCCATTTGGCATTATGTGTGAGCCTGTCAGTGAGTGATGAGCTCATCGCCTTTCAGACCGTGCAGAACTTGGAATCGGGCCAGTCGTGTTTCGTTAACTGCTCCGGTCTCATGTTTGCTTTTGGTGTGGGTGGTGCAGCTAGCCACCAGTCTGACGCCATCTTTTTTTCATCTGTCCTTCCAGTGACTGATTTTGAGAACCCTTCCGTTGTTTTTGCACAGCTGTCTAACTTAAGGTGGCACATCATGCTGTGACAGCTCGTTTCGCTTCTCTGTTCCTCAATGTGCCAGCAAATCTGCTTAGAGGAAGTAAAACTTCAAGGGGTGGCAGCTTGTGAATGTTGTGCAGATGTGATCCTAAGCTCTTCTGAGTGACTCGAATTTTCCCACAGGGGCTATACGACATCCACATCAAGCTGCAGAGTGTGCCCTTCCTGCACTGGGATGCCCCAGCCACCTCCCACTCCCTGACTGCCAGGTATATTGCCCCCTACAGGATTTTTCCCTGCTAATGCTTCAATGAGCCCAGTACACGCCTTTAGCAAGACATTGGTGCTTCATTCTCACTGTATATTCAGGTTTGGTGTGTCTGTCCATTCAGGGAGGTTATGAGCTCTCCAGTAACCTGCTTCAACCTGGTGGAGAAAGTGGGCACTATTGTGGATGTGCTCAGCAACACCTCGACCAATCACAACGGGTTCCCTGTAGTCTCCGGGTTGAGTGATGGCTGTGAGGTATGTCCCTCCCACTAGGGGTGATTTTGTTTTCCTGGAGATTTGTCACATGATGTACTTTGGGGCTTTGCTAATCTGAATTTTGTGCTCTTAGCCAGGGGAAAATCTGTGGCTTAATCCTGCGTTCCCAGCTTATCGTGCTCCTGAAACACAAGGTGAGTGTGACCTAAGGTTCCTGCAGAGGTCAGCTGAATAAGGAGCATGTCTGTCCACACTAACACCTATCAGGGTGCTTGGTGTATATGCATGCCTGTGAATGACAGTGCGATTGACCAATGAGGGGTCTGTTTACTGCGTACACGGTTGCGAATGTCAGTGCAGCAAGCCAATGAGAAGTGTGCTCATCCACGTTGTGACCGGTGTACTCTTTTCAACCAGGTGTTTGTGGAACGGGCTCGTTCTCGTCTCAATCTGCGCAAACTGCAGCTGAAGGACTTCCGGGATGCCTACCCTCGCTTCCCTCCGATCCAGTCCATCCATGTGTCCCAAGACGAGAGGGAGTGCATGATGGACCTGACGGAGTTCATGAATCCCACCCCCTACACTGTCACGCAGGTACTAGTCTCAGTCTCAGCCTTGGTCTTGGTCCTTGAGAACCAGAGACACATTTGACTAAACAGTCATGTTCTGCGACTGTGTTTCTTCTGCCTCTTTTTCAGGAGACGTCGCTTCCTCGTGTCTTCAAGCTGTTCAGGGCCCTTGGTCTGCGGCACCTCATTGTGGTGGACAGTGACAACCAGGTGCGTCTGCCTTGCGAGGTCCTCAGGCCTTCGTCATCTCCAGCACATATCTCCATTCTCATTGTAAAATTCGAAAATTACTGCATCGGTTTTCAGCCAGTGGCCGTTGGGCATCCATCTAGATCAAGGTTATCACCCTGGTTTCCTGTGCTACTCCCACCCCTCCCTCATAACATAACCAGCTATCTATGCCCTGTTCTACGTACCAATCATGTTCCCGGTGCCCAGGTGGTGGGACTGGTGACGCGGAAGGACCTGGCCCGTTACCACCTGGGCAAAGACGGCCTGGAGGAGCTGCAGCTGGCACAGACGTGATGCGTGGAAGGCGACTGCCGCGCTGCTCACCAGGCCAACCCCCCCCTGCCCCCAGTCAGCCCCCGCCAGAACCCGCACCGGTCGTGCATTTCAGCAAAGTCCGGGAACCCGGGATGCCAATGACTGACTTTCTGGTTTCGTTCACCGAGGGTTGGTTGTGATGGGGGAGGGGATCGATTCCATGTGTGTTTTGCGACTTTTTGTTGCCCCCTCCCAGTTTGCACATAAAATAATTTATCCGTTATGTTTTTAAAGCACTTCAGAGAGAGAGTGAGTGTGTGTGTGTGTGTGTGTGTGTGTGTGTGTGTGTGTGTGTGTGTGGTTCTACACACACTTGGGTGTCAGTCCCGCTCTGTGGTCATTTGCAAAGCTTTGGTAGCATTGTGATATACATTAGTGTAAATGTGTAAAAAGCATTTCAAGCTGTGTGTGTGAGAGAGAGAGAGAGAGAGAGAGAGAGAGAGATTAGCCAGGCCAATAACGTTCCTCTTTTACTCAGAGTTTTTTGAGTGTGGTCTATTGACAGAGGGTACCACAGTTTTCTTGTGACTTTAGTTTTACTTTAGGGGAAGTTAATTTTCCTCTCCCAGATAATTGTCTTGCACATTGTACCATTAACCAATGCCTCCCACCCCTCCCATGCCAGTGTAGGTAAGACCAACCCTGCCCCCCCCCCCCCCCCCCCCCCCCCCCCCCCCGGAAAAACCCTGACTCGCTTTGACCTTTTTCTCTCATGCTGGATGCTAGCGGTTTTTAACATACAGTGTTTTTTTCTCGTGAATTCGCCCATTGGCTGACTGCCACACTGCCTGCGTCCTCCCCCACCCACGCCAGTACGTGACAGTATGTATCCCCCCCACCCCGGGTGATTCTCCAGGTCCTGTGTTTTTGATGGCGATTTGTCTCTTGTTGCGCCGTACAGCCTCTAGGTGGCAGAAACCCTGGTTTCTGATATATACCTGAATAAATTATGCAAATCGGGGTCAGGTTTACATGGGTCGGGTGCCAAACAATGCCAGTAGTGTGTGTGTGTGTGTGTGGGGGGGTGACTTCACAGGTGCTCTCCTGAAAATGTGTGTATATCATTGTTTTTAAATGGCACTTACTGAAAGCAGAGTGGGGTTCAGGGCAGCTTAATGATTTGCAAGGTGACCATGGTCGTGTTTGGCCAAGGGGGCGCTAGTGTGTTGAGGAAAGGAACTTATTCTGGTCTTTGCAGGCTGGTGCTAGAAACCCAAACCCACCCCCATGGCTGTATGTGGCTCCGCACTTTAAATGCTTCTTACCCACCTCGTTTCCCATCTGCGCCCTACAACTTACAAATCCTTGCAATGTCACGTGCAAGGGGGCCCCCTACTGGCCAAGCAAGGCCCTACAGTCGCTGGTGCCCTTGGGGTCCAGCCGTACAGTTTTTGCCAACAGCAGAGTTTACACTTTGACTAGTTATGTGCTGTTTAGTTATTTTGTTTTTAATTAAGGTGAACTTGCCTAAGTGACCCTGATCAGTTAAATAGGGTTTTTACCCACCCAACAAGCCTATCGAAAATGGACATACCAGTTAAACGGTAAACGATGTGAATCCCTTATCAGATTTTGATTTTATTCTGAATATTAAATGTCGTGTTTTAACTCAACCTTAATAAATTAAAGTATCTCCATTTTAAAGAGCACTGTGACTGGATGAGAGAATTGTTTCGGCGTTGGCAAGTACCACCTTAGCGTACATTTATAGAAACGGCTGAAATATACTGGATAATTTTGCATAATTTTTATTTTGCCAAGCTTGATTTTCTTCTGTGATTTCTGAAATCTAATAAAGGTTTTGATGCATATGCCTATTTGTATTGCACGAGTCAGTCATGCTGTTTAATAAGAATCATTTGTATTTATACAAACAATGATAAAAAAATTATTGTATTAAATGGCGTGTTTGATGATACTGCTGGTGACTCCGTGGCACTCTTTGAGCAACGTGTCCGTATCCTAATTTTCTACCTTCTGACACACAAATTCTCAGACTAAATGAGATTACTGCAGTCCCGTTGCCGGGGGTAATGCAATTGTTTAGGTGGATGTCGCTGAATGCATTTCAGTGGGAGGTCCAGAAAGCCTGGGACGCGATTTGACGGGGGTAGAAATGAGATGAACGGTTTCTGTTGTACCTTGCAGATTTGTACCTTGCAGATTTCCCTCGATTTGCTTATTAGTTGCTGGAAATCAATATTTAAAAAAAAATGTGCGTTGAACATGCCTTTCCATCCCGATCCATGAACCCAGTTTTCCCAGATATCAGCAAAACAATGAGAAATTCTATATATAAAAAAAAAAAAATCAACATTTGATTAAGTTTTATTAATGCTTGCTTTCATGTTAAAAATTTTGGTGCACAATTTAATTTTTTTTTTAACACACAACATTTGGTTGAAATTGTAACGTGGAACATCAAGTCTGGGGCGCAGTTAAGGGGGGGAGATTAGGACAGTAAAAAACTTGGAACATAACTGCATTGGTGTGGGTTTGTGGCCCAATATGATATGCATTCATGGGGCCCAAATTCTCTAGCAGAAATCACAGCATAGATTTCTTTGTATATTTTTTAGGTTTAAAGGACTCCGGAGATTGAGATATTGTGTTTTTAAAGTTTCCTTGGACTCCCACAGTAAATTTTACAGAGCTGGGGTCTCCATAACTTTTGCTGTGCAATAAATTTTGCTGACTGGGAAAGGGGGGGGGGGTTCCCCAAGATTTTTGCCGGCTCGCCTACCCATCGGCTCACCTTGAAAATGCCCAAAATGCCACCTGGCTGTTCAGCCCCTGCTATAAAGTTGCAGAAAGACACGACGTTTGTACTGTGACCTTACGATGTTACAGATCCGAGAAATAGCGTACTAAGCAGCACGTGTTTCCCTGCTGTGTTAAGGTGGGCCTTAGAAACCCATAACGCACTAATGCAGCTCTGGATGGCGGGCTATGCGTCAGTAATGCTGTCAGAGAAGATTCACTCATTAGTCTGATGTGAACTTAATCAGATTATGGGTCCTTTTTAGTCGCAGAATACAACATAATCCATGGCAAATGGACATCGGTGCCGTCTTTATGATGTTATGCTGACAGTGCCTTTAATCCCACCCCCCACCCCCCACCAATCCCTTTCCCAACTTCATGTTGTCTCTTAATCCTGTATGTTTCAGTAATATGAAGACGGAATTTCAGTATTCTCTGTTGCGGTTGTTTTATTTTTATCTCGCGAGTTTCATGCATTTTTTAAGAACCGCGCAGAACATCAGTTAACTCTGTGCTGCTGGAATCCTGAGGATTGCCTTGATGGGTAGTGTAGGAGTTGAAGGATTTGCGTAGTCAGATTTAATTTTTTAAAAAGGAAATCTATTAAAAAGTAACATGCAAAGTAGTTTATTATTATTATTTTTTTTTTTTTTTACATAAGAATTTCAAGAGAAACTGAGAGCCTCGTTTTATGGGCTTGTCTGGTAAAGTTAGTTTGACACTTGTACTGCATGTATTATTAAACATTTATCTATCCATCCATCCATCCATCCCGGCTCCGTCAACATGCAAACTTCAGTAATTCAAAACACTTAGTATTGAGCTTCCATTGTGAGCCTTAGCAGCCAATAAACAAACCGCCAATAATGAATATCACAGGCTTTGGTGATGGACACAGACTTCCAGACACGCCCCATATTCCTGACGCATTCCTCACCATGACCCTGTCTACTTCACATTCGCAGCCCAATATTTCATTCAAACTGGAGTTCGAAAGCTTGTTGGAGCCGAATGGACAATTTTAAAGACCAACATGGCAGAAAATTCAGTTCTGAAAGAAAGGAAGTTTCGATTTTTAATGAACTTATGAGATGCAGCAGAGATTCATCTTACCCTCAGTAATCTTTAGTTATAGCTTTCAGGGACTGGGATATAGATAATTTAGAAATGTGCTGCTTTTTAAAACACTAAGTAGGATTCCAATACTTTTCCAAGACACGGTATAATAGTATAATGTATTGTTGGTGCGCTGTGGGAGGGAGGTGCTGTCCTGGCAGGGGAGACAGGTGACTGAAACCTTTTGTAGCGATTTGTTCCGCCTGTCTGTTTGGGCAGAATTTAGTTTGCTCTCTTTGTGCTTCCAGTAAATCTAGGTCCCGTTCCCATCATACCAGCAAGTCCGTGCAGGGTGGATCTCTGGCTAATCTCTTTTGTTGTTTGATTCCCTCCACGGAGGAAAAAAAAAAGAACTCGAGGTCACCTGCGGTTCCGAACCACATCTCCAGCAGGTCAGTGATCTCAGAGTAGCACATGCGTTTATAAGCCAAAAGAAAAATGGTTGAAAAGTACGACACCTGTGTTATTCTATTTTGGTATTTAAGTGACAGAATTCCCACTAAAGGTGAATTAAAAACTTGCTTAATTTATTGAGAAATGCTGAAGAAGTAAATGAACAAAGGATGAGAGAAGCTGCTGGAATCTGAAGCAGACATGATGCAGGTTCGAAACTGCACAGTTTTGATCTGGAATATGGGACACAATCCACATTATAAGCACTGAGCTAAATGCCAAGTTTTAAATGGCTATTTATCTATTACAACCATTGTTTCAGTGAAAGTTGTATGCAGATGTTTATTACTTAGTAATAAGGCAATATTTGGCTCAACTATGGTTTGTCTGTTACTAATGAAATAAACTTTTCCTATATATAGAGACCACAGGACTTTTCTCACTTCTGATCTAAACCATAATTTAGTCTGTTCTTATTTAACATGACACTATAATAAAAATACATCCGAAGTTAAAAATCCTGGAAGACTGCGTCAAATAGAGCAGCAGAGCACCGCCCCCAAACAGCCTCTGTGGGGCAGCAGTGAGCTCAGAGTGCATCCCCCCCCCAGGAGGCAGTGTTAGGAAGAGCAGGCTGCTGTGGGACTTGCTGGTGACCCCAGGGACTTGGTCTTGCCGTTGTCCTCTAAGGCCTGGGCGAAAAGGGCAGGGTTACGGCTGGAGTGCCGCTGGCGTCTCACAAAGGGAAAGACACTGGGGCATGATGGGAAGGAGAACATGTAGCGTTCCGCTAACACTTGTGGCACTGCCTTTTCTAAGTCAGCCATGTTGGAAAATCCTTGACTACCGTGGGAATTACAAACAGAAACTGGAGAGCATCACAGGGGACGCAAAAGCAATTAACATTACAGAACTCTGTGTAGTCTTAGTGACGAAGCTAAGCTGAAGCCAGCAGTTCACACTAAGCCCAAAAATCCCTGGAATTAATCGTTAACAACCCCAGAAACAGAACCTGTGTGTATCCCACACCAATATGAGTCTTATCCCCTTATATAAAATACATGGAATATATTACAGAAAGACCCCTTTTATAGAAGATAATAGTTTTACCTTTTTTTGGTCTCTTGTGGTTCTATGGCTCTAGCCAGCATGTTTTTGTAGAGATCGGACTTTAAATAGCGGGCGTAGGAGTCCTGAGGGGTGAGAGGAGAGGCCGAGAGCCCGTTTTAATGAAGCTGTCATCCACTTTCATGGCTGTGCACAGTTAATGCTCCTACCTTCTTCATCAGGAAATAGATGTGCATCTGGGCGTCATCCAGGACAAAACGATGTGGGCTTTTCATGCCCTGCAGGGTCTTCTCCATGGTCTTGCTGTCCACGTTTACCCACTTGCTGGCTCCCGGGGCCAGGAACTGCCTGGGGGGAAGGAAGTGATGAGCCTGAGCTTTGCAGTCCCACTGGGAGTAAGCAAGTGCCACATCAGGGCCTGCTCTAAATTCAACTGGGATGCAAACTGTCCCACTGGGCCACAAGGTCGCACTCACTTGTAGACCTCTTCCACCTTCTGCGGGATCGTAGCGCTCTCGCCGTGCCGGATGTCCTCACAGGCCTCCCAGAAACAGAGGTTCTCCACTGTGAATGAAACAGCGCATGCATCAGCTACCTGCAGGAGGCGCTCATCACGATGCCAATATGGAGGAGAATTGCCTTTCATAGAGGGATCATGATTATTAATTTAGCAGATGCTAGATCCTATTTTTTTTTTTTTTTGAGAGGGCAGGGTCAGTCAGTCCCTGGAGTAACTGATCGACGGCCCCCAATAGTGAGGTCACTCAGCTGACTCTGGGATTTGAGCTGATGACCTCCTGCAATGAATCCCAATCTGCTGAGTCACACACTGCCCAAATAGGCCCGCAGTGATCAAATAATGAATATGATTCTTACTTGCTGACGATGCCTCCATGAAGCTGATCTACTTGGGCGGGGGGGGTCTACATGCTGCTCACCACTGAACTCCTTCTCCAGGTACTCCCTGAACTTGCACCGTCCCAGAGGGTCCCTAAGGAGCTCCGTGAAGCCGAACCCCCATCGTTCCACCCGCAGCTTGGTGGGTGTCTCCACCCTGCACCAGGAGGCGTGGAAGTGAAGAGACGACAGTCACCTCTGGGGGGTGGTGGCCCTGAAGAGGCAGGATGGGGCGCGGTAACGCACACTCACATGTCGGCATTCAGCGTCCAGAGTGCCGTGTCATCTGTTATCCAGGGGTTGCTGGGGGGGCAGCCTTGCATCATGGGGTCATGGTTCAGGTACTGCTCGCTGAACTTAAGGAAGCTGAACACAGAAGACCAGCCATTCCCAGTTTTAGTCCTACTTTCTATAATCCTTGCAAGTCATCAAATATTTCAGGTTCAATGCTGGCATATTCCAGCAAACTGGAGCTCGAAATGGTGACGAAATGATTATACGTCATTGAACCCTATAAGGAAATTCTCTTTTCATCTCCTCCATCTTGCTCTCCATAGGTGAGAGAAAGCTTGGTAGCAAAGGGCAGCTGCCCGTAGAGGCTCCCAGGAACCTGGGGTTAAGGGCCTTGTTCAAGGACCCACAAGTGTGCTGAAGCCAGGCTTGAACCGGCGACCTTCTGATCAATATTAAGTAATTATTTGCAGTTAAATACAGTTCAATTCAGTTTAATAGTCAACCGGTTTCAATATTAGTTAGGCATCATTAATCCAGGATATGTGTGACTCTGAGATTTATGGTGAAAGATGGATGGGCAGATGGACGAAAGAACGAAATAACGAGGTTAGATTTTCACAAAGAGCAGTCCCCAGCATTTTTGTCAGAATTAACATGAAATAGATCCCCCCCCCCACCAATCAGAGGCACAGTATACAGAATACCCAGAGATATCCCCCAGTTAGGGACTAATGTGGACTGGTGTCGAACCAGTGGTCCCCCAGCTATGCTGGGACTGAGGCTGAATCACAGGTGTTGGGGGGGGGTAGGTGGGGGAGGCTGTTATCCAACCTTTCCAGGCAGATGGAGGACTTGACCCTCGAGCGGCCCAGGGATTTCCTGATGTGTTCAATCTGGTGTCGGGAGCCATGAAAAATCACACGGGGAATATAAGAGTCAGAAAAAAGGCACAGCATGGTACACATCCAAGCCCTGATAAGAGCCATGCTGTTGTACCTTTAAACAGAATTTGTCAATATCTGAGAGCCAACAAAAGAAAACGACAACACAGATGTAGATCCTTCCGAAGCAATTTTCTTATGACAGCATTCTTAAGAGCCCACTTAATCACCCTCTTTGGTTGTTCTTGGCAACCATCCCATCAGCTGAAATAGGTTCACTCTAAATTCTTTCAGGCTTACCTCTCTTTTGTAGTAGTCCGCGTTCTGTTCTGTAAAGAAGGAAGAAACAAAACCGTCTCTAAACATGATATAAGCCACATGTTTATGGGAGTTTTACTTGCGCAAAAATGTTCTGAGGGCACAAGGTTCATTGGTTCAGAGAGATAACCAATCAGACTGTAGAAGTGGTGGATACAGGCAACTAGAGGAGGGGGGGGGGGTCAACCAATCAGATGTCTTGTTCCTGCCTCCTCTAGTTCCTTAGACCCACCTCCTCTACAATCTAATTGGTTATCTCTCTGAACCAATCATTTTTCCTTCTGCCCTCAGAACATTTTTGTGAGGGTAAAACTCCCACGAGCGAATCACATGCAAGGAATCAGACAGTAGGAATTCTGCTCACACTCAGCTCCTGGCTTTACTAAGCAGACATCCAGTCTAGAAACCATGAATAATATAGCACTATTACGAGTATGTATTGTGGGACTGCTGACGTACTTACGTTAGCATGGAAAACGAGAGCAGGAAGTGAGGAAGAAGTGAGACAGAAAGATGAGCACAACGAAGTGCTGTCACACTCACACACGAGCTTCCCTCGGATGCCCTCCCACCAAAAACACTGATTATCACTTCACTTCCTTGGGTAATTTGGGGGCCCAAGGCAACAGCCTATTCTGCCTATAGCTGCCATATATATATAGATATTAATATACATATTTTTTCTTCATGACTTTGATCTTATCTAGGCCCCGAGCGGCTCTCTTGTTTGCCCGGATCCGGTCCTGTGACTGACAGAGGCGATAAACAGCAGGTACTGGCATTACGGAAAAAATGTATATGCTTAATAAAAAGCTCAGACCAGCTGGACTCGGGAGTTGTGCCGGTTCCTTCGCTCAGGGCCTTGTTCTTGAACGCTGAATGTTCCCGGCTGCAGAAAATCAGAGGGTGAGAAATCCTTAGCTGAACTTCAGATGAAGAGTGAGCTCGTTTCTCTCAAGCAGACTGACGCCGGTCTAACGCTGCATTAATACCCCTTAGCACTACTGGTCACATTTCCCATGATGCCACTGGGTACAGCCCATGGCGACACTGCCCAGTAGGGGACAGTGTGACAGCTTTCCAAAAGGACCATTCGGTCCTGGAGGGCCAGTCGGTGACACAGTATCCATGATCAGGACTGGGGTACCCTGCTTTACAGAATAAACTAACCAAATGTCGATACTGAATGCAATCTGATTTAACATGGTTTCCTTAAATCCCAATTAAAGTGCTTCAGATCAGCTCAGGACTTAACAGCAGAGAGACTATTTGGCAAATTATTACGCTGCTATTTGCAATTACATCCATTATCTCTCCGCTAACATGCAGCATTAAGCCTGAGCCGCAGGAATAGAGGTCAGATAATGGATCCGGTATTCCGGAGGTGGGATCCTCTTCCAGCTCGTTTAAAAGGCCCAACAAGTGGGGGGGGTGGTGGGGGGGGAGACGCAAACACAGCATGTCTGCATTTTAGCTTCAGGCCGTCTCCCAGTCCCTTCGCACTCCTCTCTCCCAGATCCAAGCATCACCAGTCTTAGCGATGCGTCTCGTGTTTCTCGGGCAAAGAGAAAGGAGGCAGGAAGCGGCCATTTTGTCATTTGCTGGTTTTAATCCCCCCCCCCCCCCCAGCTTCCCCCCGTCCACCTGGCCGTACCAGAGTGCAGAGCGTCCCTGCCTTTTAAACACGAGCAGCACCTGACTGGGGGGCCCTACGCTGCGTGGTTTTTGGCTCAACTGTGTTTCCGTCTAATTGGCGTCAAAACGGTGGGTTTCATCAATGAAGGTGGTGTGTGGCTGAGCGGGTTGGCAGTCGCCGCCTATGACTGGAAGGTTGCCGGTTTAAATCCCACAGTCAGCAGAGTGACATCACCACTGGACCCCTGAGAGAAGTCCCTAAACCCCCAACTGCTCTAGTCTCAATAAAAGGTACATCTGCAAAATAAGCTGAATTTAGGATGTGATCCGCAGCTGCGTGGCTGCCATTCCCACCTCCTGATGCCGCCCCGGATGGGGATAATGGCCCACATAAACGCTGATGCTTATTAGCCCTGAGAGATGCTGCGCACCCAGCAGAAAGGGGCCCTAGTGACGGCCGGGATTAAGCCAGATACACACCACACTCTGCTCCTGTCCCACACTTTCATTCTCCACTCTCCTGTGTTATTCATGAACTCCAAATTACACTCAGCGAGGGTGCAGTTGCTCATTCCCGCAGCCTGCTGTCCTGTCTGTCTTCTGAAAGCTCTCGTCCCACAGAACATAGGCTTCTTCCCAGCTAAGTAAATATTTCATGATCACACTGAAGCAGTAGTGGGTTATCAGGCCTGAAGTGATATATTCCTCCCCCACAAAGTATGCATGGAGACACTCTGTGTGTCTTACTTAACGAAGATAAAACTCCCCCCCCCACCCCCCCCCCCCCCCGTGAATTTTGCTGAGCTCAATGCTCTGGAGATGACGGAGATCGAAAATTATACCGGAAATGTTCCATATGTCCTTACAGATGTTTCCTTTGCCTTCCTTCATTGAACAAACCCGTTGTCGTGGGAGAGAACTGCACAACCCCCCAGCTCTCTGTGGGGGAATGGGACCCTGCCTATGCCTTCCTGCCAATCCTGCCAAGTTTCCCCTGTAAGTTGAAGGATCTCCTAACAGGCCTGCATGTAGATTAATGTCATACCCAGGACAAAGCAATTGCAGGTTAAGGCCCTTGCTGAAAGGCCCAACGGAGTAGAATCACTCTGGGCATTCACAGGATTTGAACCAACAACCTTCCACTTGCTTGCACAGATCCCTAGGCCCAGAGCCACCACTCTGCCCCACAACCTCAAAAAAATCCTAGAATCGCCCCCAGCCTGAGGCGATATTCGAGCTGCCAAGGTGCATTGAGTTCAGGTTTACCCAGTGTGTGCTTTACTCTAATCACAGCATACTGGGTTTTCGCCGGGGCAGATGTAGGGAGTCAGGGGTTTCGGGGGAGGTGCTTACTGGCGGTCTGTTGACGAGCCAGTAGGCCTGTTCCTGACATTCCAGCACGATGCGGTCCGCCTTGCGCCTCTGTTTGGCTGCCCTGGTAGGAGCAGAGCAGTCGATGGAGAGTCAGAAAGCATACTGGGTAATTAGCATATAGCGGTAATCACTGAACTGCAAGGTAGGGTTTTCATTTTTCTGTTTCCTTTTTCACTTAGAAATGGATTTCCGACTCTAGTGTTTAGGCTGAGGTCTGATTTAACAGATAGGAGGGAAATTATGACCACACACCATGTTACTTTTTAATTTAGGTAACATCATCATCCTCTTAATACGAGATTTATTCATCCATTCTCATCTGTCCCCTTGTGTGCATTTATGAAATTGATTTCATAGCTCGATGCGACAGTATTCCCGGGCTGGGGTGGGGTTTACCTGAGCTGCTCCTTCGCCTGCATCACCACGAAGTCCCAGGTGTGGTTGATCCGTTTGTGCAACATGTTGTAGCTGTCCTGCGGAGACGATGTTTAAATGCGACATTGCCAGGTCGCACGGCTGGCTGCGTTGCTGCATGGGTTCACGTTATGACTCACAGGCCGAACCCCTCCCAGGATATCAGCTGGCAGTGTCGGATTCACAAACCCTCTTACTGATGAGAACCTAAAATGCGTTGACCCTGACGCAACATGGCGGCAAGTTGGTGGATGTCTATGTGCGATCCTACTATGTGCATAATTGGTGGGAGGTTTTCTTACACAAAAATGTTCTGAGGGCAGAAGGAAAATGATTGGTTCGGATAGATAACCAATCAGATTGCAGAGGAGGCAGGACCAAGACATCTGATTGGTTGCTCCTGCCTCCTCTAGTTGCTCGGATCCACCTCATGTACAATCTAATTGGTTATCTCTCTGAACCAATCATTTTTCCTTCTACCCTCATAATATTTTGTGTAAGTAAAACTCCCATGAGCATTCAGCTATCACATGATCTCATCAAGCAATGCTTCAGACCAGCGAATAAGAATAGCATTGAAATGTACATAAATAAAAATTTTCTCTTACCTTTTCATAGTCTATCAGCTGCCCTTGCTTTCTGATATTCTTCTTAGTCAAATAAATCGCTTTAGAAGAGCAAAAGAAAGACATGGCAAGAAACTGTGTTTTTCTATTATTCTAGTAAAGGGAAGTAATGATGTAATAGGCGAGCACATGATTAATAATTGGTAATCACCGTAATCTAGCTCGGAGGCTGGCCACTGCTGAGAGCTCCAGAAGTACGGAGTCTAGCAAAAAGGAGATGCTGTCATTTGAAACTATTCAGAAGCAGCGTGACAAAGGTGCTTTGTGATTTAACATGTCAGGGACAAGGCGGGTGGAAGGCATTTTGCTACTTTAACTGGCATTGGTTCTCATACATCAGTGTTTCCCAATCCGGTCCTCGGCGACACACAGATGATCCACGTTTTTGCTCCCTCCCAGCTCCCTACCAGACAGTCTACGTTTTTGCACCCTCTCAGCTCTGGAGCCCGGACCAGATTGAGAAATACTGTCCTACACGGTAATTCCGCAGTCTCTCCAACGAATAGTTTCGATATGCGTGCCCCCCCACATGGCCACCACCCTCTCGCGCTGCCCTCCATCTGAAGAAACCGTGGTTTTAGGTTACCTGGAAGCGATACGGCGTCTCGTCGGGCCGCAGGACGAGCGTCCTGGGGTCCTTTAGGGGGTAAATGTAGCCGTGCTTCACGATCAGATTCCCCACATGAAGTGCCTCTGAAAACACACAAAGTGGTCACTCATTTCCACGTAAACTACTCAAAGCTCAAACAAATCCACTACTCGTAGCCCAGATTTAGGCATAGTAATTCTCTAAATTTTTGTCAGTGGAATACAGTAGAACACACGATAACTAGAAACTGAGTAGGCATATTATATTTTATTTTACGGTATAGCAAGTAACTGGAAAAAACGTTGACATGGTGCACAGAATAAGCCGCGGGGATGGTGCATTCCTCATCGGAACTATAATTAATTACGAGTAATTGGGACTTTCCACTTTCCGGCTGCCTCCGCGGCCATTGGCAGTCAGGCGCTCCCGGGGGTTTCAGACCGGCGCAGCAACAGCGCTGCTAGGGGGAAGCCTAGTGTTTACAGGGAGGGGTAACTGCTTACCGGGGCAACAGGTTTTTTGCCCATTCAAGTCTGTTAATGCATCTGCCATCTACTGCCTAAAAGTCCCCTCCTTTCCATTCCGACTTCTTTTCCAATCTGGGCTGTAAATCAGGGAAATCTGCTCCCTTGCTATTTAAAACCTCATCTGCATCGCCCGGGAATTCAGGACAACAGCGTCTTGCAGAAGTGCATAATGAGGGAGACGGATAGCGATATTTCTCCAGGCATGACTGACTGCCTCTGGCTATCAGCGAAGTTTGCATCGGGACTATCAAACCGTACAGCTCAGCATGCGTAGCGGCGCGACTCGGGACTGGCCTACAGATTATTTGTACTAATAGCCTCTCAGCAGAAAGATAAATAATTCAGCAGATAAATTGACGCCAGGGGAAGAAAATCCCAAAAGCTTCAGGCGAATGGGGTGTCTATGTTATGGACAAGCTCAATTCTGACATTTATTAATTCACAGGCTCAGCAATATCAATGGAACAGAACATGCTTCTGTCAGACACGTGAATTGCATATGCTTACACATAAATGCAGCTAGGCTAATCTGTTGTATGGATGACAAATTCTATTACTTCATTTGTATTTATTATTCAAAAGACTCGTTTATTTCTGTTATTTTATTACAAAAAAAAAAAAACCTGATGACGTCTTTCGCCAGCAGGGGCGCCATCGTCGTCACGAAGGGAAAAAAACAATCGATTAACCTCACATAAGAGCACCAGGTAACGCTTCCCTACATACTTCTCGGCCCTACCTTCTTCCATGATGGAGTACTTCTGAATTAGCCACTCCACGATATCATTTCCTGGGAAGGCATAGCGAGGAAGGCATCTAGTTAGAGTCGAGAAATGCATTAAGCCGTCATAAATCAAAAACGCTGAACTCGATAAATAAATTACATAAATAAATATGAGCGCAAGGAGATCGATGACAGTCTTAATGCACAGGATTCCCGAAGACCGCCGATGTATGGGCTTTCCTGTGAAGGGCTTAAATGACCATTAGGACCCGGCCCCCGGGACACTGCACGGCCGGGTGTAAGACAACCCGGGCGGCACGAAAAATTATTTTTAAAAAGTAAAATATGTATCGTGCACCTGTCATCGCATGTGGAATCACTGTGATTAACAGTCTTTGATTCTTCATCTTTATCCCCATGTCGGGATCTTGCATCGCCACAATGACTTGTTCAATCTGGGATAAGAAGAATAGTCAAAATCGTGAAATCAAGGTGACGACAGACATAGTGAAAACGTTCAACCTAGTAATATAATAATTGCTTAATGTGTGATTTGATATGTAATCGTTATATTCATCATTAAATCACCGGAGAGACACACTCATATATTTAGGCATATATATAAGTAAACTACAAGGTTTTTCCTCTGACTATCTTAACTGCACGTCAAAGACGTTATCGGATATTCCCGACTACAGACTTTCGGTTTGATCATTTATTCGCGTTATTAATTCGGCTCCTGATTACATTAAACTAAACATGCTCAGATTGTTACAACCTTTGCTTGTCGGTTATTTTTGGGATCTTTCTGGATGGGCTCAAGGCGGGGTCTGTAAGCACAAGCAAACTGCCAGCACTTTTGTTTTACATGAAAATAGTTTGATGTCGGCCTATTGCGTTATTGTCTGGCTATAATTTGGAGGCAATATTAAACAATAGGCCCATATATTGTAAATATACATGTTGTGTTGTTTTGTTGTTATCACAAACGTATAGCCTGATCATAAATTTCATGGATACCTGGATGTTGTATGTTCCATTATATTTATGAATGAATGATTTATGTGAAGTCTGGCTTAGATTCGAGAATTAATCATATAGATTAAAAAAAGTTTTCATTTAAAACTTATCTCATATAATAAAATCCTCGTCCGAGACGAACATATGTCAGAATGAAAAAACATTTAAATTATTTTTGTGATGCATCAGTATCAATAGCTACAACGTCATAACAGATATAGATATAATGCGGTTCATACTTTTGAAGTTGATGCGTATCTCCCGAAAAAAATCAACTCCAGAAGAGTCCGCGTCTGTAAATGCCTGAACTTCGGAATCGATCCTACCTTTGTTAGGCGCGGCATCTGTGTCTTGCAGCTGTTCCCTTGGATAAAGATGTTAATTGTCATGCTTACAGCATCTCGATCTCCGGCGTTTGTGAAGTTGGGATTGATGCTGTCCTGTGTTTTTTTTTTCCTTCCACACTTAAGCTCTGCTTGTTACTGCCCCATAGCGGAGCGCAAGTGAAACGGACTACCGGAGATTTGCACTGTTTTTCTGTTAGTGTGTATAATCAAAATATGACTCAGTTTGGCCAGTTAGAAAAATATGATAATAGAAAAGTATTCTTTTCCTCTCACTTTTTTTTCTTGATTTAATTACCGACTTCACGTACTTACACTGTGTCCCGTTGCACGATGTAATATTGCGAAACTATGATTTTGTGGCAGTGTTTTGTAAAGGAATTTTCCGTTTAATCATCGTCTTAGTATAAAGCTATATGGTTGTTCTGGTATCAGTGGACGTACATTATGTATTTTTTCTTCTCTTGAGCACCATGGTCATGACATGAAGCTCAGTCATTGATTACTCGCAAATGTTAGTAGTCATCCGCTGTTTATCTTGAAGATGTAAAAGTAGTGCGCGTACATCTCCTCGTTAGTATAGTGGTGAGTATCCCCGCCTGTCACGCGGGAGACCGGGGTTCGATTCCCCGACGGGGAGAGTCTGCATCTTTTTGCCTCGGTCTCAAAAGGCACCAAGCTAGAACCGGCCCCGTGTTAGTGGAAACGGGGCTTGTGACTTGTACTCATGCATAATATTCTGCGGGTCGCTCAGCAGCGCAGCATATGAAACTAGACTCGGATTGTAAGTGTGTGGTTTTGATAATTGATGTATGGATGGATGGATCCTTAATAAGAGATATAAACAATAAGGTCCAGTCGCCAACTAATCATGTAAAATACGTCATAAACTCATGGTTGTTAAACCCAGAATAAAAATGAAGACGTATAACTAGGAAAGTCAACTTGCACATTTCAATTTTGGTTCGATATAATCACGTTGTCCTTAACCCTCCAGTGCAGGAGGGGACGGTAATGCGCATCGAATGTTTCCGAACCTGTGTGTGATACAACCGAGGAAGAGCCGATGACTTCGGGGGAGGAGGGGCAGGCGACTCGGAAGAAAAAGCAGCAGAACCCAATGCAGCCTGTAGCCCATTCAAAGGCCTACTGTTGGACCTCTGCTTATTTTGCAATACGTCTTTAGTACGGACTGAAAAATGTCCGATTTCGATGAGTTTGAGAAGCAGTTAAGCGAAAATCGGCAAGGTAAGTTTGGCTTTGAAGATCGGTGTATGCTCCCTGTTTTAGGGTAATAAAGTGGCCGGCGTGTCCTAGCGCCGAGGATGGTGCGGAGGGCACTTCTGCTGGTTCCGAAAAGAAAAGCGCGGCTGGGAAATCGGTGCCTTTTATCCGAGCGCTCGCCGATTCTGAAACCTGCCCGATTCTTCTTCTCCCAGCTGCCGCAGGATCCCCGAAAACTGACCGCTTTGGTAAATCAGTGACATTCTTTGCTTGGCATTGTTATAGAGATCGCTAGGCCTGCATCCATCAGTGCCCGGCGTACATAACATGGACATTTCAATGAAACGTTATTGGGGTGCACTCGATGTGAAAGCCTGCGGTTTTATTTATTTAATTATTTACCATTATACACTTGGATCATAAATTGTGACCCGCGTATTTTCATTCGCAGTAACACACTATGCATGGATGTTTGTTGCAAGCGTTATATTTTCAAGATCACGTTTAAAGTTTTATGCAAATAAAAACGACCGCGACCACTTGATTTAAAGTCCGCACTTAATAACAGTGTTAGTTACTTGGTTTTTAAATACTACGACGAGTTTTCTATATAATGATATGATTTTGTCTCTTTCCGATGCACAATAGCCTTTCCCTTGGGTCCGAAATGCTGGCCCTGTCATCCGTACAGAATAAGTCTTTCTCACACGATCGCCGTTTCTTCATGATGTATAGACTCTAAAAATCAGCCGCGTTCCCTGGAATCATAACAACTGCTTTTAGGTCGTTATTGCAAAGTCTTGCACCTGTATCTACCTTTACAGCGGATAGCAGTAACTAACAATGATGTACAGTTATATAACAATACACATATAACTTCATTAAAGTGCAGAGAATCCAGTAAACTGAATAAACTTAAGCCATACTAACGCAACTGAAATATACAACATGCGTTACAACGGAGTCGAAAGTAGGATTGATTTATGTACCTATCAAATGGCAATCTTGTCATATCAGCTCCTTATCACTAAATCACTAAAATGTCATTCGAAACGACCTGATTCGGCTAGACGAGCACTAAGTGCCGCCGTGTTTGATAAACTAGCAGTTCCAGTCATTCATATCTGCGCTCTGACTATGCCTGCGATTGCGGTAATTGGTTATTACCGATTTACGTAAGATGCATTGGCCGCTCCGTGTCTGTACTTTTGCAGCGGTGCATTACCGTAACGCTGTTATAACTGATGCATGAAGCTGATTCCTCGAGCAGCACCTGCGTTTAAATGCTTCACTGAAAACTGCACCTTCAGGGATTTATTTAAGCTTCTATATGAAGGACCTGCTGGGATAGAAAGGTGATATTTTATTGCTAGTTTAATAAAGTGCTGTCTGTCAGATTGAAACGATATTAATTACCCATCCATCGTCCAACCAGTTATCTTAGTCAGGCTCCCCTGGAGCCTATTCCAGGCAAATTCCCCATACAGAGAGCAGAGGCAAAATTCAGGCCTCCAGACTCGGAGGCGTGAGGCAACTGTACTCACCACTGTGCTCCTATATCATTAATTAGTCTGGTTATGTTTTTATTGTTTCACAACAGACTGACATTCAAGGGGATGTCCTTGTGCCCTTGAAATTATTAGCCATTGAGAGATGGGTGTGTTTGTTTCAGGAGGGTGTGATTGAATATGTGAATTGAATGGAGGTGCTTCATTCTGGTGAGGAAACTGGGGAGTTAGACCCCGTACCACATCTTGGTCTCCGTAAGTGACTTTTAAGGCATAGCGCTGGGTCAGTCAGCATCCAGCACCCCAGGGAAGTTGGTAATATGATTACTCTGTGACTCATGGGCTTCAAACCCACAACCATCCGGACACACATTCATAATCCCTCTGAGTTACACATCTTGGATTTATCGAAATGGATGGTAGGGGGGCAGTCATGTCGCTCCGCCCACCGTCTCACTGGTACCACGGTGTCGTCCCCCAGAGCGGGAGAAGGAGCGACACAAGAAGCGTAGCCGCAGCCGGTCTCTGAGCCGTGGCGAGAAGCACCGCCGCTGGAGCAAGGACTCCAGGGGGCGGAGTCACGAGAAGCGCAGCAGCAGCCGCGACCGCAAGGGTCGTGACCGACGGAGCAGCTCACGCGAGCACAAGAAGCACAGGTACCCCCCCTCACGGTCCCGGTTACAGGCACTGAAGCTGATATCTAGCATGGTTTGAGGCCTCTTAACAAGTTTCTTTCACAATCAACCAATTGGTTTCTTCGTGGTGGGAAGGGGGACTGTACCCATATTAAATTTTAACTGGCGTTTATAAGTAGCCCCCGCCATAGCGATGGGACCTCAAAGCCAGCCTAAAAAGTGGCGCATGGTCACACCCTCATGACCTTAAACTGCCTGCGATCCAAAGTTAAATGTAAACATTCTGCCATCTGTTTGTTTTTGCCAGATTCTGAGTGTTTACACTGTATTGTTTGGGGAAAACAACCTTCTGTTTTGTGTTTGGGCAGCTACTCTCCTCGGAGAAGCCGTAAGAAAAGGACATACAAGTACTGGGATGTTCCCCCTCCGGGATTCGAGCACATCACCCCCATGCAGTACAAGGCAATGCAAGGTTTGGATGCGACGCTTCCATGTGTGCTAGTTCAGTATTGCAAGGTTATGGTATATTGGTTGCAATGAAAGCATTTATTCTGGAGTGCCCTCCTCCCCCCTGCTGGTCAAAGAGGGAATAACACTTGGGATGATTTCAGACAGTGTGAAGAGAGCTTAAACCTAGGGGTTAGAAGCAAATGAAGGCGACGATCCGGATGTTCTGGCCGTCCCTGGTTGGGGTCTTGAAGCCCTTTCTCCTCCCCACAGCTGCAGGGCAGATCCCCACGATAGCTTTACTGGCAACATCCACCACCAGCGGCGTGGCAGTGACGCCCACCCAGGTGCCGATGGTCGGCAGCCAGATGACCCGGCAGGCCAGGCGGCTTTATGTCGGCAACATCCCCTTCGGCCTGACGGAGGTGAGTCCAGGCAAAGTCCCGCGTTGCCTTCTGTCATGCATACTGGTGTCATGTGTAGCTCAGTGAGTTAGGACACTGAGCCGGTCACAAGAAGGTTGTTGGTTCAAATCCCTTGGGCAGCAGAGTGATTTCACCATTGGGCCCCCGAGCGCAGCCCTTAAGCACTATTTGCTCTAGGAACTGTCTGGTCCTGCTTCTTCAATGAAATGTATGTTGCTTTGGATGAAAGTGTCCGCAAAATAAATAGATAAATGTACTAGACTTGTCAGTCATTTTTTTTCTCGTTTGCCTGTTTTGATGTCTTCAGACGTCTGCCTGTCTTCATTCAGTGTGTCTGCCTGTCTTTTTAGGAGGCCATGGCGGATTTCTTCAATACCCAGATGCGATTGGCTGGCTTATGTCAAGGTCCCACCAATCCCGTCCTCGCTGTTCAGATAAACCAGGACAAGAACTTTGCCTTCCTTGAAGTAAGAGTCTTTCCTGCCTAATGGCTGCTGTGTCCAGGCGGAGACCGCAGCCTTCCCTGATTAACGACGTTCTTCGTTCTGCCCTAGTTTCGGTCCGTGGATGAGACCACGCAGGCAATGGCCTTCGACGGCATCATTTTCCAGGGTCAGTCGTTAAAAATCAGGCGGCCCCACGACTATCGCCCCCTGCCTGGCATCTCAGAGCAGCCCGCCTTCCACGTACCAGGTCCGTTTTGCTTGTCGCCGTCATAACCTTAATCTTTATTTACCTTTGAAGAGCCGATCGGCAAGGCCAGTTTTTTGTACTCGTTACGGACTGACTGTCCTTCGCAAGCTGCGGATGTCTTGTCATATAAAGAGGGAGACTTTCACTTTTATTTACTTAATGTTGTAAATATTTAGCAGACAGTTTTATCCAAAGTGAAGAATGTTTTTTTTTTTTTTTTTTTTTGAGAAATCAGGGTCAGCCTGTCCCTAGAGCAAACTCGCCGGCCCAGTGGTGTGATCACCAGTGATGTGAACCAGTGATCTTCTGATGATAACGCTGGCATCCTAACCAGCTGAGCCACACACACACACACACAGCTCAGTCACTCACTTCTTACTGTTAACATAGGGGTGTTGTGTGGCTCTGTGATGTTTGCCCATGAAAAGAAGGTTGCTGGTTGGCAGGGTTGGCAGAGTGATTTCACCACTGGGCCCTTGAGCAAGGACCCTAACCCCCAAATTGTTCTAGGGTTGCTGGCTCCTATTCTAGTTAAAAATTCTGGACACACCTACTGAAAATGACTTGTTTTTCAGCAAGATAATGACCCAAAGCCCACCTTGAAGGTTATGCAAGTAGCTTATTACCTTGTGAACTAGGAAAGAGATGGTCCCCACAGCCCCCCAACCTAAACTCTATAGAGCTGGTTTGGGATCAGTTGGATGAGAGTAAGAGTAAGGTAGCCAGCTTGCGCGCAGAACTTGTGGAAACTCGAGGACTGTTGGAGAAACGGTCCAGGTGGGTACATATGTTAGCTGGTTGAGTCCGCAATGCTGTCATCGAAGCCAATGGCTCCTATTTTGAAGAGACAAAAATTTTGTCTTTGCAGTACTTCATATGCATAACTTCCATGCCCAAAGGCCTTTTACTATAAGGTGAATAACAGCTAAAATAGAGACAAATGCATTAAGAGCAGGTGTGTCCATACTTTTGACTGGTGCTGCATGTGTCAGCATCTCCCATGGAGAGCAAGATGGGAGAGACAAAAAACAGTCGTCAAACTGCCCCAGTATTTAGGTATTTTTTTGCTGGAGTTACATTTATCTGATATTATATAGGAGATAACGACGTCATACTGATTTGAAGTTGGCTTATTTCACTCGCGCCGTTTGCTCGTGGTCATTATCCGGCATGTTGACGGTTTGCTGTGATCGGCCGGCTTTGGGCGCCGTGCCGCTCTGTCTGCAGGGGTCGTCTCCACCGTGGTTCCAGACTCGCCACACAAGCTCTTTGTCGGAGGCCTGCCCAACTATCTCAGTGACGATCAGGTACCCCGCCCTCAGTCTCTGTCGCCGGGGAGCCGACCCACAACCCTCCTGTGTTTCTGTCCCACTGCTGCACGTGGAACTCAAGCAGGCATGCACACACACGCACACGCACGCACGCACGCACGCGCACGCACATACATACATAAAATAAACACTCGTCTCTGTGTAACTGATTAGTAGGAAAAGAAAGCCTGTCAAAGTTACCTCACCGCTTAAAATTCATTACAAGATACTGGGGGGTCAAATGTCAGCATCATGTTTAAAGCTAGCTGCTGAAAATAGCCGCACATTTGAGGTTTTTTTTTTTTTTTTTTTAAAGATATTCATGGGATTTATTAAACATTTATTAGACATGTAGGTAATGAGTTGACAGTTACATTACGCTCATTGTTTATCCAGCTGTAAATTATGAAGATATTGAGACCCCGCTAATGTAAAAGGTACGTTTCCCAAAACCTCATGTTATCGACTTGCATAGTTGGAACCATTCAGTTGTTATCTAATGTTGTTAGCAAATAACCTTATTAGCAACAAAGGCTTTGGGAAACGTGCCTTACAGCTGGCGGCTTGCCAAACCAGTCACGTAGCCAGTCCCTGTGCTGCCTGTTGCTGGGTACCCTGGAATATTTGTATATCGGGTTAATTGCTGAGTGTTAGTCGGATGAATCAGCCGCGTCGTTTTGCTGCATGAAAATTTAAAATCGAGTCATCTGCGCGTCACCTAACTGACGAATACCTCCACATTGCCGTACACCTGTGTTTGCCCAATCCCAGTCCTCGGGGAACCGCCGACTGTCCACATTTTCGCTCCCTCCTAGCTCCCAGCCAATCAGGAACACCGAATACCTGGTACAGGTGTGCTGAGAGGAAGCAAAAACGTGGACTGACCGGGGGGGTACCCCCGAGGACTGGGCTGGGAAACACTACCATAGACTGTGCTTGAAATGTGGGGGAGATCGACCAAGTCCCCAAACGCTTCAGTATTCGCAGACGTGCCGTGTCTCACGTCCATGTCCGCACACTGAGAACGATGACTTCACATCCCGTTAACAGCGATGGGGAGCTGCGGAAGAATCGTTCCCTACATTGCTGTGTCGCTCGAAAGGCAGAAAATACTTCGGACCTTTTTCCCGGTGAACGATTATCAGCTTCACTGGAGTTTTCACATCGTGCCCCATGCCCTATTCTGTTATGACGTCAGTGATGGATAATATTACCATAACAACATGCACAGATGAGGTCGTCTTACTCTGAAAGTGTTGAAAGGGTCACATTTTAGACATTTTCTACTTCTCATTAGCATCTTTTATGATTTTTTTTTTTTCTTCCTATATCGCCACCCCACTGAAATCGGCCCATTATAGACATAATCCATACAGGCATTTAATAGTTTACCTATTTATTTTGCAAAAGTTAATCGCAAAACGTTTTGCGTCCACCCCTGCATTGTAACATTTTGAGCTCCGGTGTCCCACTCACTTTAGCCTAAACTGTTAAAAATGGCAAGACTCAGCCCACAAGATAGTGATCGCGGTTTCAGTGAAAGGTAAGTGAGAAGTGCAGTCAGTTTGTTTTTCTTTGATTTTTTTCCTCCTTTTCGGATTGTCATCGTAATCTTTCTTATCCAGTGTGAGTCACATGTAATCCAAGTCAAGAGGAAGGCTGTACCAAAGCAGCACTGGGGGGAGAGAGTTTGAATCCAGCAGAACTGTTAATGTATTTCACGTCAAAGCCAGTAAATGTGCCATAGACAGGTGAAATGGAAACCGCTGCTTGTATCCTGGTGTTTACATTTTTTTTGCAGTCCCTGCTACCGCTTTGATACTTACAGCTCTTTCATTTTTGTTCCCCACTTTGTCCCCAGCTAGGGGCCTGTAAGATCGTTAAGTCTTCGCTCATAATTTGTTCAGTAGTACTGACCTACTGCTGCCATGCCAACATGTAACACAAGGCAAGTAAGACATTCCGTCCCTCGCACGGATATCCTCCCTGTCGACGGCCTGCCCCTGTGGGGGGGCTCTGTCCTGGAGTGCTCTTAAGCATATGGGGTCCTTTTTTTGGGGGTTGAAGGCTGGGGAGAGACTTATTATGCTGATCACAGGGTATAAATTTGATTTTTTTTTTTTTTGCCCCTAAGAGAAGGTAGGAGGTAGCGCCCTCTTGTGGCTGCCAGTGTCCCAGGTGACTCCTTTCTGAAGTCAGTGGTTAATGCGGCTTTACAGTAGATTCCTGTAGAATAAGTGAGGAATGATGTTAGCAGAGCTATTTCGTCCTGTTTGGCTTCAAGCCGTGGCCCCTTTAGCAGGACCCTGTGGCGGCTCTTAGCTTTACCTGTGAGTTTATCTCCTGTAGGCTTTGTCCCTCTAATTAACTGCACCAATGTGGTTCTTGGTTTTAAGAACAGGAAGTCAGTGATTCGGCTGGGTTTGTGTTCTGCCGAGTCGCCCCCCCCCCCTCCACATTGTATACATGGAACACTTAACATATAATTAGCTGTTTTTATTTAGTTTTTTTTTTATATACCATCTAGCTTAATTATTGTGGCCCTTAAAATCAGATGCAACTCGGTCCATATTTCAAAATTCGTAGTTGGAATTATCAGAGAACTTGATTAGGAATTCAGTTGTGTTGTATATGCTGTAGGATGGGGGGGGGGGGGGAATCTGTGTTATCATTCATTGACAAGAATCAAAATAGTTACTTTTGTACGCTCCCAGTAAGTAAGTCATGCAGAAAGGGCACAGGGGGCTTTGAGCTCTAGTGTTGCACCGTAATGTCGAGCCACTTGTCATAAAGCCATTTTCCTGATGTCTTCACTGTTTCCTCATGTCGTTTTGCAAAGTTTAACATGCTGCTTCTCCCACAGTTAAGATTAGCATTTCTAGCGAGGCGCCGTGCCTGGACTGTCGGGCTAATCGCCCCCCCGCGTCTCCTCCTCTTGCCCAGGTGAAGGAACTCTTGACGTCGTTCGGACCTCTTAAGGCCTTCAACCTTGTGAAGGACAGTGCCACGTCACTGTCTAAGGGTTATGCTTTCTGTGAATACGTGGACATCAGTGCCACTGACCAGGTGCGTGAGGTGGGGCAGCAGCTGGAAGGTCTGGGGTGACTCGGGGCTTCCGGATGGAATTGCTGACGCTTGTGTGGGATGCATCCCGCAGGCCGTGGCTGGACTCAATGGCATGCAGCTCGGAGACAAGAAGCTCATCGTCCAGCGGGCAAGCGTGGGGGCTAAGAATGCCAACGCTGTGAGTATTTGCCCTCGGCTGCCGCCTTTCTGATGTCCTAAACCCAACTTGGTTCCTGGGTGCCTCCCAGGAAGCTTAATGCCCCTATTTCTTGGGTTTATTTGGGTCCATGTAAATTTCTCGCTGTTACTCGAGACGATTGGACGATCAGGGGGTATCTGACACTCTTGTCGCCCCCCGGGACAGACGGCCATCATCGAGACGCCGGTGACGCTGCAGGTTCCAGGGCTGCAGCGGCTGCAGAGCTCCGGCATGCCCACGGAGGTGCTGTGCCTCCTCAACATGGTCATGCCCGAGGAGCTGGTGGACGACGAGGACTACGAGGAGATCCTGGAGGACATCCGGGAGGAGTGTTGCAAGTACGGCAACGTGCGCTCCATCGAGATTCCGCGGCCCGTCGATAGCGTGGAGGTGCCTGGCTGTGGCAAGGTGGGACCCGTACTCTCCTGTACCAGTGGCAAAAAGAAGACCTCTGTAGGCACTAAACACAGGCTCATGGGAGCATTTCTTGCACAAAAGTGTTTTGAAAACGGAATAATTTTTTGTGTAAGAAAAACAATCAGATTGGTTCAGATAGGCGACGGACAATCTGATTGGTTCAGATAGGCGACGGACAATCTGATTGGTTCAGATAGGCGACGGACAATCTGATTGGTTCAGATAGGCGACGGACAATCTGATTGGTTCAGATAGGCGACGGACAATCTGATTGGTTCAGATAGGCGACGGACAATCTGATTGGTTCAGATAGGCGACGGACAATCTGATTGGTTCAGATAGGCGACGGACAATCTGATTGGTTCAGATAGGCGACGGACAATCTGATTGGTTCAGATAGGCGACGGACAATCTGATTGGTTCAGATAGGCGACGGACAATCTGATTGGTTCAGATAGGCGACGGACAATCTGATTGGTTCAGATAGGCGACGGACAATCTGATTGGCTCAGATAGGCGACGGACAATCTGATTGGCTCAGATAGGCGACGGACAATCTGATTGGCTCAGATAGGCGACGGACAATCTGATTGGCTCAGATAGGCGACGGACAATCTGATTGGCTCAGATAGGCGACGGACAATCTGATTGGCTCAGATAGGCGACGGACAATCTGATTGGCTCAGATAGGCGACGGACAATCTGATTGGCTCAGATAGGCGACGGACAATCTGATTGGCTCAGATAGGCGACGGACAATCTGATTGGCTCAGATAGGCGACGGACAATCTGATTGGCTCAGATAGGCGACGGACAATCTGATTGGCTCAGATAGGCGACGGACAATCTGATTGGCTCAGATAGGCGACGGACAATCTGATTGGCTCAGATAGGCGACGGACAATCTGATTGGCTCAGATAGGCGACGGACAATCTGATTGGCTCAGATAGGCGACGGACAATCTGATTGGCTCAGATAGGCGACGGACAATCTGATTGGCTCAGATAGGCGACGGACAATCTGATTGGCTCAGATAGGCGACGGACAATCTGATTGGCTCAGATAGGCGACGGACAATCTGATTGGCTCAGATAGGCGACGGACAATCTGATTGGCTCAGATAGGCGACGGACAATCTGATTGGCTCAGATAGGCGACGGACAATCTGATTGGCTCAGATAGGCGACGGACAATCTGATTGGCTCAGATAGGCGACGGACAATCTGATTGGCTCAGATAGGCGACGGACAATCTGATTGGCTCAGATAGGCGACGGACAATCTGATTGGCTCAGATAGGCGACGGACAATCTGATTGGCTCAGATAGGCGACGGACAATCTGATTGGCTCAGATAGGCGACGGACAAGCTGATTGGCTCAGATAGGCGACGGACAATCTGATTGGCTCAGATAGGCGACGGACAATCTGATTGGCTCAGATAGGCGACGGACAATCTGATTGTCCGTCGCCTATCTGAGCCAATCAGATTGTCCGTCGCCTATCTGAGCCAATCAGATTGTCCGTCGCCTATGAGCCAATCAGATTGTCCGTCGCCTATGAGCCAATCAGATTGTCCGTCGCCTATCTGAGCCAATCAGATTGTCCGTCGCCTATCTGAGCCAATCAGATTGTCCGTCGCCTATCTGAGCCAATCAGATTGTCCGTCGCCTATCTGAGCCAATCAGATTGTCCGTCGCCTATCTGAGCCAATCAGATTGTCCGTCGCCTATCTGAGCCAATCAGATTGTCCGTCGCCTATCTGAGCCAATCAGATTGTCCGTCGCCTATCTGAGCCAATCAGATTGTCCGTCGCCTATCTGAGCCAATCAGATTGTCCGTCGCCTATCTGAGCCAATCAGATTGTCCGTCGCCTATCTGAGCCAATCAGATTGTCCGTCGCCTATCTGAGCCAATCAGATTGTCCGTCGCCTATCTGAGCCAATCAGATTGTCCGTCGCCTATCTGAGCCAATCAGATTGTCCGTCGCCTATCTGAGCCAATCAGATTGTCCGTCGCCTATCTGAGCCAATCAGATTGTCCGTCGCCTATCTGAGCCAATCAGATTGTCCGTCGCCTATCTGAGCCAATCAGATTGTCCGTCGCCTATCTGAACCAATTTTTTGTGTTTGTGAAAACGGGTCTTTAATCGGGGAAACGGAGCGGGTAGAGCAGGACGGAACGCAGGCATTGACAAACTACAATGACGGACAGGGCAAACAGGTAAGACCAGGACTTAAAATAGGTCATGACTAATCAAAGTAATCGGGCAAAGCAGGAGACGATCAGGGAAGCACACGTGGGTAATCAGGGGGCGTGGCACACACGAGGAGCGGACAAGCCGGGCATATATGTATATCTATATAAAACCTCATTAATGAGGGACAGGGAACAGAACGGACAGACAGAACTGGCACAGGGGAAGGAGCCAGGACAAGACTTGACATAAGACAGGAAAGGCAGAGAAACAGATCAGAAAGGGGGACACGGAGGGAACAGGCAGGACAAAAGGACCGGGAGTGAACGAAGGGAACATCGGGGAAAGAGGAGCAGAAGCCAGAGGGACGAGGGACAAAGAGAGGAGGGACAGAGACAGGAGGAACAAAGCGAGGGGGAGCAGAGGCAGGAGGGACAAAGACGGGAGGCCAGGGAGAGAAGGAGGGGGAACCAAGAGGAGCCCGAGGGAGACCCAGCGGGCGACGGGAGGCAGCCGGAAGGGCTGCAGGCGGCCGGGAGGCCGGAGCCGGAGGGGCCGAGGAGATGGGGTGAGGGACAGACGCAGGGACGAAGGAGGGAGTCGGAGGGGAGACCAGGGAAGGGGACGAAGGAGCTGGAAGGGACCCTGGCGAGGGCAAGGAGAGAGGGGGAGCCGCAGCAGACGGCGACGTCCTCCGACACGCCAGAGCGGGAGGACCAGCAGGCGAATGAGGAGCCGCCGTCGGGGGGCCCGCAGGCAACCGATAAGACGCCGGAGGAGGGACCGAGGCAGGGCGACGAGGCCGCGGAGGGGGACCCGCAGACGACAGCCGACCCGGAGGGCCAGGACCCGCAGGCGCCGACCAAGCCCTAGCGCCGGCGAGGGAGGGCGAGCCAGGGGGCTGGGCGGGTGGGACCCCAGCCGTGCGTCTGTGTCCTCTCCCCTTATGGGACACAGACATAAGGACCCGTGGCCGGGGTCGGGCTCGTCGGGGTGAGGGTACCAGAGTCACAGGGGGAGAAGGGACTGGAGTGGGGCCAGGGACTGGAGCTGCAGGCTGCAGAGGGGGCGCCTGCCCGGGAGCTGCAGGCAGGGAAAGCGCCTCGGACGTGGGCGCGGTAGCTGCAGGCAGCGGAGACGGCTGCTCGGGCTCTGGGGCCGCAGGGGGCACTTATTTTATTATATAAAATAAGTGTCACACAACCGGGGTGACATGCCTTGCCTGCTTGTGGGATGAGGAAGACTCAGGGACTGGAAATGGGATTAAAACTGAAGATGTGCTCATTCCTTTGTGTATTTACAAATTTTCCTTCCGTCAGACATGAGGAGTTTGCTGCTATATTTGGCACTAATAGAGATTCTGATGCTGCTATTTTTATTGTCTATTAGTTTGTTATTATTTACAAGTTCTGTTGTGTTTTTGCATTTTTCTCTTCTGGTTAATTAACTGCTGTCTGATTGCTGTGAAGTATGAGTGTGGTGAGTAAGACTCAGGGACTGGAAGTGGGATTACAACTGAAGATAACATGCTTATTCCTTTTTGTATTGTTTACAAATTTCCTTCCGTCAAACATGAGGAGTTTGCTGCTATATTGTGCACTAACAGAGATTCTGATGCTGCTATTTTTATTGTTTATAAATGTGTTATTGTTTCCAAGTTGAGTATTCAATAAATGCTAAATTGAGAAATTTTGTGTATCGTTTGTTATTATTAGTGTGATATTTTACCATGCAAATAGAGGGGAAAACGTCCAATTATCGGCCAAAAAAAATCAGCAGCATATATCGGCCATCGCCTGACCCTGACTCCTAAATATCGGCATCGGCTATTGAAAAACCCATATCGGTCGACCTCTAGTAACAGTACATTCTGTCCAATTCATCCATCGAGTTAAGTCACACACCCACTTGAGGGGGCACTCCGGCAGACGTGAGGATGGGGATGTTCTTTCCGCTATAACATCCACTGCAGAAGTACATCTCGCTCCTGTTCACAGGGCTTACTTCAATGATGAAGCAGGGCTGGTTGTCTGGACAAGTGAAGTTGTCCTGCTGCTGGGTCTCGGTGCCGTTTTTCCACCTAAGCTTGAAGGTGGAAATGTGTTCCAACTTGGTCCCTGGGACTGCAGCATAGCCAAACATCGCGAGCAGCGTCGGCCACACCCACCACCAGAACCATCACACCGTCCTATACACATAAAGAAGAACTAAAACATAGAGTGTTGTGACAATCTATGCGTTAATGTTTGGCAGCATAGGTGATTCGTTAAAATTATACCGAAGAATGGAAAATGTGATATTTAGAATATTTTTTGCCATTTAGTAGCTAATTTAAGCACTTACCCAATGCCTCAATTTGTTTTAGGTCAGTAATGTCTGAGCCAAAAGAATGAATGTATGAATTTAATACAATTCACCCACTCCCACCCACACACAAATCTGAAATTCAATTTATTAAGACACTTCTTAAACATTAGTGCATTAACAAAAAAGGAAAATCTTAAGAGATTCAGTAGGATTTTCTATGTTAGACTTAAGTTAATAGTTCAATAGTTTTTATATATTTCAGTATACCAATTTGACTTTAATGTTGAAACAGATGCTAAAACATGGAATAATTTCATAACTAGAGAAACATGTTATTCACAAACACTAGCAAAGGTAGCTTATAGTTAAACTTACTTAAGTCAGCAAGTCAGGCTACAGTGTGTAAGAATTGTCGTAAACGATAATTTGTCTCAGTCTTACATGACAGAATAAGTAAACAGAAAATATAAAATGGCTGAAACAGCATCATTAACGCCAGCTACAGTAGAGGCGCAGAAAAGGTGTCATGACTGAAGTATTCCCAAACTTTGGAAGACCGCATGCGAGCCTTTTTTGCCGCGTGTTTCTCCAGAGGCTCCGGAGCTCCGCTGGTTGACGCAGCCAAGTTGGCTCATGTGCAGGGGGACAAGCGGCAAATTTCTTTTTTGCAGGGTGGTAGGTGATGTCTCATTAATATTTCTGAGAGAAGTGCTACATGATTGGCCAGTGCATGCCTTACAAAATGGTGCGGCACTGCATCCAAGCCTGCGGCACTCAGAGTCACAAATACAGTGGAAACCATTTGTAGTAATTACGTCTGTCTGGCTGATTTCCAACTAATTGATATTTGTATATTTATTACATGAATATAAGGTAATATAAGGTAATAGAAGAGGTATTTAATGGTTTTCCGTCTGAGGAATTTGCAAAAAACTGCAGTGCATGATGGGTCGGATCTAAAGGCTGCCTAACGTCCTCATCTGTAGGACGACTTACATCAAGACTAGGAAGGTGCATAATGTTCATGCCTGGTTGCGTTTGTTGGTCCAGAAAGTAATTCAATTTCGCCATGTAGGTTACGTTCTTAAAAACTGCTTGGAATATAGCCCGATTATATGCTGTGGGCCTTTTAATTTCTTTGTTTACCAGGTAGGCTACCTTCTTTAAACTGCGTTTTGTTAGACTACATATTTAGGGAGGTCTTTATAAATTTATTGTAGTCTTTATAAATATGTACATAGTTTAGCCTAACCCAGCCACTTAAGGGAGCAAGCCAGCTCAACTAGGTGTCGGTCCCAAGCCCGGATTAATGGGGAGGGTTGGCGTCAAGAAATAAAGAGACTGTATCTTCACTGCATGACTGATGTCAAAATGTGTGAAATATGTGGTTGTATAAATAAATTCATTAAAGTAGGTTAATGATTCTGTGCTGTCTAAATTGTATAGAAAATTTCTACATATAGCCAAACAAATCTCCTCCTGTTTGAAAAGGCATAGAAAAAGCAATTTAGCCACTAAAACTTTACAGTTTTTGTGAGGGACAGTCGAATTCTCTCGTTAAGTTTTTTGTGATCCTGCACCTACACTTTGCCGGCCCCAGGAGGATGGGCTCCCCCTTTGAGTTTGGTCCCTCCCAAGGTTTCTTCCTTCTTGGGAGTTTTTCCATGCTATCGGCGCCTATGGCTTACTCACTGGGGGCTTTGGGTGGGCATGATATAAAGCAAAGCATTTTCCCTTCCAGTTTCCTCCTCTGGTCCACATTGCAGGACCATCAGCCATCAGAAACAGCCCAGACAGTCTCCTTCAGCTTCTTTAGTGTCCTTGGAAGCCAAGGCAGTTTTAGATCTGAGAGGAGGTTTATCAGAAGGAAACATATTACGTCGTTTGTCCTGAAATGTAACATGGGGAGGAAAAGTTAAGCGGTTTAGTCAGATTGGAGTCGTTTATTCAGCAGTGGCAGCGCCAGTGACTTAATGCTACAGGTGCTATAGGGGAGTGAGATTATTTAGAGCGGGTGCTTTAGCTTTTCAGCTTATGTAGATGCTGTATAGAAGCACACAGCACGATAAGCTACAGCATGGATAAAATATGATAAAATATGAAATTCTAACGTCTAGCTCACAGAGCCTCTATGTGTACTTTGAAGAAAAAATACACTACAAGTATGCTATAAAAACCGCAAAAATGTCTTACACAATATACAGATTTTACAGATAGTTAAAGAAAAAATGAAACCAATATTTTGGGGGTGCTGTGGGGGTACTATGGTCATTGGAGGAGGAGCTAGAGCCCCCCCCCCAAGCTTTTCCCTGGTGCTGCCACTGTTGTTCAGATTAAAAGTAACCTTGTCATTAATAAACAGTACTCTGATCAAATTTTTGCATGTACAAACACAATCAAAGTTTAACCACATGTTTAGACACAATTCACACACCTGTTACATTTCCATAATGCTAAGACTCTCTACACTTACTTCATCCACTTTCTTGTTTGGTACACAGTCAATTGATGGATGTGTAAGATTATTACCAGACCGTCTGCTGCAAACTCTACAGTTAATGAATGGCTGCAAAAACACACAGACACACAAAAACAGTATTTAAAGAGTGGTGGGCAATAAATACAGTGAGAGAAGGTGTAGTAAAGATATATCTAAAGATTTAAGGCAGAGCTGCTGGACTGCAGGGTTTAATGACACAGAACAATTTTAGAGGAAAGAGCTTCCAAAGCAGGGTCACCTTAAGGCTATATTATACAAAGCAAGTTCATCTAAAAGTATGAACAACAAATCCCGTTTAACTGAACACTGCTCTGTATTAAAATACTGTCCTCCGATCAAGCTAAGTGGTCCTGTAGTTCACTATTTAAAGAGGTAAATTTAAAGGGTAATTCACACTGCGCATCTACCCTGCTCTGACCAGATTTAATTGCCCTTTCACCACAAAACACCACACTGCCATTTAAGGCTGATTTCAACTGCCTGGTAATCCAGCCTTTAAGCCTGTAAACCTACTAAAATTTGAGAATAAGGTGATGGAACTGGCTGTTTGAGGCCACCTATCTATTTGTTACTTTATTGTTGGCTAACTTTCCTCCGCAGGGCATCAAAAAAGTTAACATGAACCTAAATTAATTTGCTAACTGATATGTCCAATGCTCACAGTCACAGTGACTCTTTACTTACCCTCTTGTCCATGAAAATACAGTCAGCCCGATGGTCTGTTGCAGTTGACTTTGGACATTTTGTTGCTCTCAAGAGAATCTCAATGTCAATGTATTCACTGCTGATCTAAATCACATAAACACGTTATATACAAAATTGCCTACAACTGTTTTAAAGGCAATATAACAAACAATAATCACCCAAAAAATGGCAAACTGTCACAGACTTGACTGCAGCAGATTCAGAGAGAAACTGTGAGAAGGTAAAATTGACCAGGGCTGAGATATACAACCATCACTTTCATTGTGAAGAGACATTAAGCATCATATGCATTGAAATTAAAACATCAAAATCAATGTGATTCTCATTAGTTCAGCTTGCAGATGATGAAAGTTTCACACTTTTGTAAACACTTTCTCAGCAGTTACCTTCGGACGGCCCTGGATGTTATAGAAATTCATGTGCTGACGGGTTCCTTGATGAGCATTTTCGACTGCGAGTTTAATGGCCGTCTTGTAGAGTGCAGGGAGACTGTGGTAATCTTGCTGGGCCTCTGTGGAGATAAGCAGAGCTCCATAAGCCAAAACCAGAACCAGCAGGCGGGTCATCTTCCTCTCAGCTTTGAAGGGAGAAGCAGGACTGAGGACACTGATCTGTGGTCCCCTTATCCAGCACGTCCAGGGGCGTGTCCTTCACCCGAAACAAACAGACCTTTGAACAACATTGGAAAACTCTTCAGGATGAATCGAGGCAGGTGGTCAAGTGGGTTTATTGTTATTTCAGCAATATACACAGTACACAGTGAAAGGAAACATTGTTCCTCCTGGACCACGGTGCAAGACAAAGAAGAAAAACAGAAACAACACAAGATGACACAAGTGCGGGCAAGATAGAACTATACAGAGTGAAAGGAGCACAAACAGAGGGAGAAAGTGCAAGATAAACACAAGAGCAACAATACAATACTACAGGACAAGACAGCGCAGTCAAGAACACAGAGTGCAGCCAGAGCTAACCTGAATAGGGGCATCAAGGTTGCCAGGCAGGCAGAGAAACAGAAAATAGAGGTCTACTTCACATACAACAACCCACAGTGGGTGTGGCAGGGAATACAACACATTACAAACTTCAAAGGCAACAACACCGTCACTGTTAACAGCAACGCCCTTTTAGCAAAGGAGCTAAACAGCTTCTTTGCTCGTCTGGAGGAACACAGAGCAGACATAGCCACACTGCCCCCTCCCCCAATCTCCAGCACTCACAGACTCCCTCTGCAGGAACACCACGCGAGAAGGCACATTGCATCTCTAGGTGTGTGGAGTTTAAGACAAGGCAAGTGATGCTACGATAATATAATTCCTTGGTAAGACCCCACCTAGAATATTGTGTGCGGGTTTGGTTACCATACCTTAAGAAGGACATTGCTGCCTTGGAAAAGGTGCAACGTAGGGCAACGAGAATGATTCCTGGTCTTAGAGGAATGTCTAATGAGGAGAGGTTAGCTGAGCTGAATCTGTTTAGCCTCGAGCAAAGGAGACTAAGGGGGGACATAATCCAGGTGTTTAAGATTCTAACAGGTCTGGATGCTGTTCAGCCAAATGGCTATTTCAATGTTAGTTTAAATACCAGAACTCGTGGCCATAAGTGGAAATTAGCTGGAGAACATTTTAAAACGAATTTGATGAAGCATTTCTGTACACAGCGTGTAGTTAGAGTATGGAATAGTCTTCCTGTTATTGTAACACAAGCTAAAACCCTGGGTTCTTTTAAATCAGAGCTAGATAAGATTTTTGAGCTATTAGCTAAGTTCTCCTCAAAGGAGCTTGATGGGCCGAATGGCCTCCTCTCATTTGTAAATCTCTTTGGTTCTTATGAGTCAGCTTACAGAGATGAGGTCCAGAAACTGATAGGTTGGAGTTCAGCAAACAATTTGGCACTAAACAGCACAAAGACAAAGGAATCACTGACTTCAGGAAGGATGGAGGCGACACTGGCCTGCCTAGATGGATGGATGGATGTTTTTATTGACATTGTAAGTACAATGAGATTTAGTTTGGAACGCGCCAGCAGCTACACAGTATATTTACAATTATATAGATTGTGAGGCATAAAATAAGGTGTGAGTAATATAACATAACGACATAATATAAGTAATCATTAATTAATCATTACAGATGGTATGAGGTGTGAACCGCTAGGCTGCTATGGCATGTTTGGTATCAAACCGATGGAAAATCACTCCAGTTTCCAAATCTGGTCAGTGGTTACCACGAAAGTGAATATATCAAAAGTTACACCAGCCTAACGAAAATCATCAATACAAGGGAAATCACTCTGGTCATAAATCTCAAAAGGACTGATACAGACCCCCTTCCGAAAGCCCGCCAAATGGATGGTCAGCCATTGGTCCAGGAGTCGAATTCCTGGTCACTCCTATTCACGAACTTTACACTATAAAACCTGGCACCTCAGAACAAAGCCAGGAGAGGAGAAACAGAAGGGAGGAGAAAACAAAAGACCATCAGCACGAAGAGAGGCAGAGAACATCAGCCCAAGAGAAGAGAAGCCCACAAGAAGCCCTCCTGAAGCCTATCAGTGAAGACCCAGCTGGACAGAGAACTGCAACCAAGCCCAAGCTTCACCAGGAGAGGGAATCAGAGGGGCTCCAGGTTATTACGTGATACTGGTTATTAATGAGTTCCATTTAAGTCACACATTAACAGACTCACGGTGTTTCGCAATTGAGTTTGAGCCGACCATTCAGCATAAAAATTGGTTAATAATCACAAGGCACAAGGTTTAAACTTATTCTGAGCACACAATTTAAACTTTTTATGACCGAACGTGCAGTGAAGAAGCGCTACTGTGAACTGGTTGCAAAAGTCGCACTCATGGCAATCTGAAGGCATTTAAGCGGGATCATATGGGCTTATTATAGTTATTTTTATTTCTATTATTAGTAGTTATATTATTTTGTTTTATTTTCGGTGATTTCATTGTAGTTCTTTCGTATTAAACTGCAGTAAACTTTAACCCTATGTCTGACGAGATTCTCAGATGTAGCGCTTTGTTTCCAGGTTCAATTCGGACGAGTGTCTCCGTTTCTATATATCCTGGGAGAGATCTCTCTATTAGCGAACGGGAATACTTGTTATGAGGTTCTAACCTAAATTATGTTGCGCTTGGACATAAGACCGATAGCTTAGTTACCTATCAGGATCATACTCGTATGTGTGTGCCTGCTTTAGACAAAGCAAGTTTAACACAACTTTGCGCTGTGAGCCAAGTGTGTGTCATTTAGAAATTGGGAGTCTCCTGTGCTTGAGACCCACCGTGGTTAAGCACCATTTGCGACGAGATATAGTGCACTCACAATTTAAATCTGTCGCCGTAACGCGTGCGCCGTCTCGCTTCAGTAATTGTTTTAAGGGGTTTTATACTGTGCAAGGCACAGAAGAAGGCCACAAGCAGCATGCGCATGCATTAAATGTGTGTGTCACTCATCTAGCGTCGGCAACCGCCTAGCTATATCTTTGGTTACCTCTAGTGGTCAGGCATAGAACTACCACTCCATTTCGAAATTGCGCCTCTAGTGGCCAGGCATAGAACTACCACTCAATTTCGATATTGCGCCTCTAGTGGCCAGGCATAGAACTACCACTCCATTTTGATTTTGCGCCCCCGGTGGTCAGGCATAGAACTACCACTCCATTTCGATATTGCGCCCCCGGTGGTCAGGCATAGAACTACCACTCCAGTTCGAAATTGCGCCTCTAGTGGTCAGGCATATAACTACCACTCCATTTCGAAATCGCGCCTCTAGTGGTCAGGCATAGAACTACCACTCCATTTCGAAATTGGGCTTCTAGTGGTCAGGCATAGAACTACCACTCAATTTTGAAATTGCGCTTCTAGTGGCAAGCCATAGAAGTACTACTCCATTTCGAAATCGCGCCTCTAGTGGTCAGGCATAGAACTACCACTCCATTTCGATATTGCGCCCCCGGTGGTCAGGCATAGAACTACCACTCCATTTCGAAATTGCGCTTCTAGTGGTCAGGCATAGAACTACCACTCAATTTTGAAATTGCGCTTCTAGTGACAAGCCATAGAACTACTACTCCATTTCGAAATCGCGCCTCTAGTGGTCAGGCATAGAACTACTATTCCATTTCGTAATCGTGCCTCTAGTGGTCAGGCATAGAACTACCACTCCATTTCGAAATTGCGCTCCCGGTGGTCAGGCATAGAACTACCACTCCATTTCGATATTGCGCCCCCGGTGGTCAGGCATAGAAGTACCACTCCATTTCGATATTGCGCCCCCGGTGGTCAGGCATAGAACTACCACTCCAGTTCGAAATTGCGCCTCCAGTGGTCAGGCATAGAACTACCACTCCATTTCAAAATCGCGCCTCCATTGGTCAGGCATAGAACTACAACTCCATTTCGATATTGCGCCCCCGGTGGTCAGGCATAGAACTACCACTCCATTTCGAAATTGCGCTTCTAGTGGTCAGGCATAGAACTACCACTCAATTTTGAAATTGCGCTTCTAGTGGCAAGCCATAGCAGTGCCACTCCATTGAAATTGCACCTCTAGTGGTCCGCCATAGTAGGTTAACAACATCTGAGTTGGGTCTCTGGTGGTCAACTGCGGTGATACAACACGCATAATTGGACACACAGGTTCTTGCCTGAAAGCAGGAATCAACTTCACGGACTAAATCAGTTTGATCACAATACATTAACATCCAATTAGGTTATTGTTGCATAACTAATTGATGTTTACAATTGAATAAGAAACACAATTCATTTGGTTTGATTCCCGTTTAACCTTTTTGATTTATTTTAGGTTTTATTTCACCTTATGCTTTCATTCATTCCCTCTCCCCCAACAAGGGGACTTGCATAGAAGTTCAACCACTATTAACAACAGTAAACCAGTTACGTACACAATCCCATCAGGAAGTCGTTTGGATGTGATCAGTTGAGCCCTTCGGGTGCTGGGTGCTTACCATTCGCTCTCTGTTGGTTGAGCTTGTCTGTGGCTCTGCTGTCACTGCTTGTGATCGTACAGTTTGTCAGAACCGAAGGGGAGTTCTCAGCAATTGGATGCCCAAAAGCGTGTCAGCCCGGCTACACCCACTGACTCATTACGGGCAAGGCTGACAGGTACCTCAGGCGGTCATTACAACTTTTGAGCAGGACTTCGTTTAGGGTGAGTTCTGAGAACGGCCCTAGCTTGGACTCTCACTAGGGTGGGTGATACCTGAAGGCAATTTTGCCAGCCGATAAGCTGAGCTCCACCTGGGTTGTCTCAGTTGTGCATACAGAATACGCCCTTCCAAGTTAACATTGCTGGGGATCGGGGGAGTGGAAGCCGGACTCAGGCTTGCTTGGCTGGGAGAATGATTCCTGGTCTTAGAGGAATGTTTAATGAGGAGAGGTTAGCTGAGCTGAATCTGTTTAGCCTCGAGCAAAGGAGACTAAGGGGGGACATAATCCAGGTGTTAAATCTGGTCATTGCATTACATTTTTTTTGTATCCACTCCTTTATTTCGTGTTTATTGTTTGTTAGGTGTAATGTCTGTCTTATGTTAGTTATATCCATCCATCCATTTTCCAAACTGCTTATCCTACTGGGTCGCGGGTGGTCCGGAACCTATCCCGGAATGTGGAATGGGCACGAGGCAGGGAACAATCCAGGATGGGGGGCAGCCCATCACAGGGCACACTCACACACAAATCGTGATTATATTATTGCACTATACTATATAAATAAAAAGTAAACTTAATACCAGTTGTGGTAATAAAGTGCACAGAGAGTAAGAGAGAGTAGGGTTTCACATAAACGTATGTTCATTAGCATTTAGTATTCTGATGGCTTTGGGGTTAGAAGCTCTTATTAAATCTGGTTGTTCTGCAATGCATACTGCGGTAACGTTTACCAGAGGCAGAAGTTCAAACATCTCATGTGCTGGGTGCGTGGGATCTTTTTTAAATATAATTATGCATATGTAGAACTAGGGATATGATCCTGTTAAGTATGATAGTTCTGTCTCATTATTGCAGGATCGACATCCATAGTAACTGTGGTGATCTATCCATTTGTGTGCATGTCTGTGTGTGTGTGTGCGAGCGGGTATACCTATCCTACCCCATAGCGTGATAAATACCTGTTTTTTTTTTCCCTTATGGGGACCACGAAACTGAAAACCAGGAAAACTCTATTTTATAAAAATCTGTGACTGCTGTGGAAAAACTAAAAATGCAAAACCTCTTTTATTTTGCTTGGTTACTTATGGTTATGGTTAGGGCAGGGTGGGGGTTAAGATTGTCATAGTTAGCGTTAGCATTTATCCAATAGAAGTCAATGAGCGGGCCCCATAAGGATAGGTATACCCTATGTGTGTGCATGTGTGTGTTTGTCCCATATTGCCTGGGCTTCAGGATACCTCATAACCCGGAACTTCATCAGAAGTAGTTAGAAAATGGATGAATGGATGGATGGATGGATGGATGGATGGATGGATGGATGGATGGACAGATCAATAAAAGTACAGAACATCCATTTTACAAAGAACCATCAACACTAAATGTATGCACTGGTCATGCTCCTGGAAATTAAACTTTCTGAAAAGCAGCATGTTCATAAATTAGCTGCTGTTATACCTTGGGGGAACAAATGCAGATGAAATTGTAAAACAAACTGCAGTGGCAAAACAGTTCTGGCTGCCTGTGCTGCCCTGCCTGCCCGCCCTCCTGCCCATTACGTCCTGCCTGTGCCACCCTCCTGCCTGCCCTCCTGCCTGTTTACGTCTTTCCTGTGTGCCCTGCTGCCAGTTATTCTGTATTTACATCCGGACTTAACTAATTGAACCATATAAACCATATAAATCAGGACTTTGTTAACCTGACTTCTGCCCTGTGGAGGATGGGCTCCCCCTTTCACTCTGGTTCCTCCAAAGGTTTCTTACTATGACTGAGTTTATCCTTGCCAATGTCGCTTTCTAATTTTTCAGGCTAGATCTTGCTCACTGGGACAATTGGGCAGGGACAAAGTAAAGTGCTTTGAGACAATGTAAGGCTATGAAATGTACTATACAAAATAAAGTGAATTGACTTGAGTAATGTGGCACAAAGCAACCCTTCTTTGCCACAGGAAATGTCTGGTGCAATTTCTTTTTTAATTGTACATGTCAATTGCATAATACCCTAAACTAATTCATTATTATTTCTATTATTATCATCATCATCAGTATTTCATTAGTATTCCATGGTATTTAGATTTTTCAGGAATCAGTGTGTGTACTGTATACTTTTTAATTTATTTGCACTATGTGTAGTGTCTCTGCAGCTGTATATACTTGCTGCATTATGCACAAGAACTTCCCTCAGGCATCAGTATAGTTAATCAAATGTAATATTTCTTGCTTGTTTATTAAGTTGTTTTAGGTATTTTGTGTGTTCCACTTAATTTAGTGTAATTAGTCCTAGTTGACTCAGGTTTAGTTAGATTTTTCCTTCTGTTGTTCCTCTGCATCATGCTACTGTCATAAAATTTCAATGTCTTACCTAACTTAAGAGTTTTGTGCATTGTGTTTTGGAGAGAAAGAAATCATTACTTTTTTTCTTTAGATTCATCCACTGATTCTATCACCTATGACACATTCCCCCTGAATATTTGTTTGTTTATTTATGTATTTGCTTGGGGGATGGAATTAACAAACAGAAATAACTGAATGAATCAGGGTAGTGAAAAACATTTATAAACTTATCATTTTGGTATTGGTACGATCCTGTTCTGGTTAGTTAGCCGAGGGAGTAAATCATCCGGAGTTTCATCTCTCAATCTCCTCCTACACCCACTCAGCATCACAGTATGGACTCCCCAATGCAACTGATCTGCACGTATTTGTACTCTGGGAGGAAATTGAAGCCCCCATAGGAAAAACTCAAAGCCTACAGACATATGCACAAAACCAGGGGACATGCTCAGTTCTGCAGGCCTGGAAGTGTGAGAGAAGGCTATTTATTGAGTTTCCCCTCTGCCCCTGGTAAAGATGAAACATGCACAAGTCATTAAACACACATATACTTACATGAAAGTCTGACTGATACTGGAGCTTCCAGTGCCCGTAAACCAGGTACTGGGGTACTCCATTTCCTTCTTGATAATTAGCGCCATTGAAAAAAAAAACGGTGCCTTTCCTAATATTAACTGACTCTCAGACAAATGTACTGCTTGAAGACCCTGCCACTATTCGCATTTTCCAGCAGGAGTCACAAATCTTCATTGCATTCAGTTTATTCTCAGATGAGCTCATGCATGTTTCTATGTGCATCTTTACACTTAAACAAATACAGCTAACCTCTGTTGTTATATTCCATATATATTTGTCGTGACTGGCCTTTTTTCTCAAATGATGGATTTCTGAAACTAAAACTGACAGTATTCTAAAATATTTATATTGCCACATCATCGACACATGTTCTAATATGACATAGCATTCCCCTGGACCATAGTGCGACTTAGAGACAAGATATAACATGCCCTTCACGGTAAAACACTAGATAGGTGCAACACTTAATGTCAACGTTGTCAATGTCAATGTTGACTTAATGTCAACGTTAAATTCATGGATTCGCAAATTAAGTAACACGGTTACAGTACAAAAACGAGCAGAGCTGTGTATGGCATGACTATCTCGCGGCGGCGACAAAATATGCTTATCCTTCTAATTATTCAGAAGAAAATATATTTGCAAGCACAGCCGTTCACGGCTTCCGTACAAAAAGCTGTCACTACGCTACAGGAAGAATACACGACCAATATAGGATTTACACAAGTCTGCTTCTTTTGTTTATTTAGTAACAACTTTCACAAAAATTGACAGCAATACTGCTAAAAGTGCAGATCTGTTGCCAAATTAAATAAACAAAGAAATTAATCATAAAAATATTCAAAGTATATACAGCCAGGGGCGCCGCTAGCAATTTTGGGCCCTATGACAAAATATGAGGTTGGGCCCCCCTACCACACCCATTCAGATCTCTGGGGGCCCCTAAAGGGCGTGGGCCCTTAGAATTGTCCCAACTTTCCCCCCCTTAGCGGCGCCCCTGTATACAGCTAACCATTTCCAATCGAAAAGTACATACAAGTCTCCAATATAAGTTATACAATGGAGCGCAGATAAAACTTTTAAATAGTAATTAACCAAACTATATAAAGAATACAAGTTTGAATACAGGTAATTTGTATAAATTTTACTGTGTTCAGACTGAAAAATCAGCACCAGCCTTACACACATTGCAGTTCTGCTTTTTTCTTCTTTTAGCATAATTACCCGTTTCACGTTCACGAGGCAGAAGATCCCTGCAAATGTGAAAATTCACAAGTAACAGGCACCATTAACCTCAAGCCATAACAGTCTGCTAGCCTGAACAATAGCAAACTCTATGTATTACCAATTATTACGCAGGTTGTCACTTTATCAAATCATGACTGTTACTAAGAAGTGGGAGTGAAACGCGTGTCACGAGATCTCGCGATATTACAACATGACGAGATTTCTCGTTGGAGCGAAAAGCCGTTTCACGAATGCGCTGCAAATGAGCTGCTGTAAATATGTCGGCATCTGACTAAATTACTATAGTAGATACCCCAGACACTTTTGAATCTTTTGTGTGTCAGCATTTCGGGTGCCCGGCGGAAAATATAAATGGCGAAAGGGAGACAGACAAAACACGAACCATCTGTAAGGACTGTAGAAAGCTAATGCCGCACACAGCGGCTAATGCTACTACTAACTACTATGCAAAGCCATTTGCTGCACCATCATAGCTCTTTATTTAAATTCACTGCACCGGTGAAGAAAACATTTTTTAAAAAATGTTATGTTTATTATTGGGTGCTTTCCACTTCATGCACCCACATACAGCGCTAGCTTAAAGCAATGCATTCTGGTCCTGACGCAATGCATCATGGTTATATTTTTTTATCGCCCGTTGCATTACGTCACCATGTCACATGGTACCCAAAACTCCGCGAGAGCAAGACACATCAGGCAGCACCTCTTAGCAGGCTGCACAGGCTGGATCCGCCTCCATTACGACACAACTTTGCCCTTTATTGGCTTAAGATTTTAGTTACATACATGACGTTTGTATATCTGCTATTTCTCCCGAGAAGCAGGTAAAGCGGTAACTGCTTTTCAATTAATTTACTTGGTAAAATTAAATTTAAATAAATGATATGAATATTGTAATAGTACTCGTGAGCTTTGTTTGTTGTTAGTTACTATAATGTTGCGCTGCTTTATTTGTTTAATCGTCTTGTCTGTGAAGACATTCAAGTTAATCAAATAAGAACTGCACTGTACACTGTACATGACCATAAAAACTTTGAATCCTTGAAATAAATGTTTTTGATCTTTTCCTTGGCAGTTATCTTTTTACACAGGGCCTCTATGTACACAATAGTTATTTTTTTCACGACTAACAGTATGGATCAGGAGTTGGTTATTGTAAAAGAAGTAATGTGCATGCAGGTGATATTTGTATAGATTTATATTTACCCCTAGGTGATAAGTTTGACAGTCATTTCTTTTACCGTTTGGCCTCTCGGTTGAACATAATAGTGGCGCGAGCAGCTCCACTTGGTTTTTTAAAAATACTCAGCCATGAACTTTTGGTGAACTCAGGTGAATCCCTTCCTTCAGTAGTAAACCTTGGTAGTTTCAGCCGTTTACACATTGTCTCACTAAAAGGTTGATAATATATTTGTCCTTTTACATAGTGATAAAATATACGCGATAAAAATGTGAATATTCATAGATTCAGGACTAACAAAGTAGCTAACAGAAACTCAGACTAACAAAAGGTGCAAATACATACTCAGTTGGTTCCATTGTGTTGATTACATTATAATGTTTACATTGTAATGATTATATCATGGATATTTGGCATACTTTTTATAAAATCGTAATTCTTATATTCTGCGTTATATAGTGCTAAATAATATTCCATAGATGGATGGACTTTATTAATCCCCGTGGGGAAATTGTGTTTTTTATGTCTCCCTCAACTTACTCTTTGTGGAGTAAGTTGTCCGCGAAGTGCAGCTACCTGTTGGGGCGCCCAGGGAGCTGGGGGTTAAGGGCCTTGCTCAAGGACCCACAGACGTGCTGAGGCTGGGTTAGTTTCAACTGGTGACCTCATTACAGGCACAAGGACTGACCCCTGCCCCCCAACTGTGTATGAGTAGCATTTATGCTGTTTCTTGAGTGTGAGCTAGTACATAAACCAGCTAGTGCTCACCATTGCAAAAATACTCTAGCTTTCTGTCATACACATTTTTTTATTTTCTTACATTGTCCGTTTTTGTTCATAGTCTGTAATATTCTGAATAACGACAATGTAGAGGAAAAACAGATTAAATTCTCCTTGTTTGTAATTTCCCCATGTAATCCACTGCCTTGTGGTAAGAGGTGCAAAAGTCAGACGCGTTGAATGATGAGGATACGATATTGAGTTTAGTTCTTGAGAGGATTTATTCATATGATATTTTAACACACAGTACTTTGAACTGGTTTGTTTGGCGCAAAAGGGCCGATATGCAGACACCATCACACATGGCAAATACGGTCAATGACTGTTTCACTTTGCACCTTCAGCCCTGAGCCGCGTAATCTCTGCACCTTTAATAACAACCATTGCTGCCTCCTACAGGTGGGAATACACTTAGACAATAGTAAATATCACTAAGGCAGGCAAGTACCTCTCGTTTCAAGTGTTGCAATACTATATAACATTATATTATAAACAATAAATACGAATAAATAAAAACATTAAACAAATAAACTTAATCAATAATATTCATGAATAATTATGCTTAATATACAAATAAAAGAATAGCTCCTGCAGATGATTTCAGATAACTACTGGAACAATGAGTTCTGGAGGGGAGCAAGCTCTGTTACATGCTATAGAAATGTTGATCTGATTCCTTTCATTATCAGATTGTTACCACTGTTAAAAACCACAGATATTGTATTCTGATTGTATGCATTTCCTTATTAGGGCATGTCAGTTACTTCTGTTAAAAAATCCGTTTATTCTGACGTCGTAAATTTCCTGATCAGAGTTTACCCTCTTTAAAGTGATGGAGGTCCACTTGTGCCAAAGATACATCGATATGCATATGAGATTTCGTTTGTGCCAAAAATATGTAAATAGCACACAGTCCATGTCGACTGAGCATGTGACAAAGAATTTTTCTGTGACAATTCTATTTTGTCAATGAGTTTGTCTGTGGAGCCCCTGAAGGGACCTAATGGTGTCCGCTAATTAGATACCCAGAAATAAACTGTGTGGCTCCTGCCCAAGCATTGCTGCCCAAACAGCAGCTTCCTCTATGCCACCGAGGGAGGAGTAGCCAGTGGTTCCCCTGCCCCTTCCCCTCTCCCCCCTGCAGACGAGGATCATAACCATTCAGCACCCGACTCTACCTCCTTCTCGGTGAAGAAGTGCCGTGGCGAAACGCTCAGGCAGCAGGACGAGGTAGCAGAAATTCTTGCCCCTATGTTGGTATGTCCAAATCCTCAAGGGGGAGATAAGGTTTGCTCATCTGACACTGTAGATGAAGGAGTTGAACATAAGAACATAAGAACTATACAAACGAGACGAGGCCATTCGGCCCATCAAGCTCGCTTGGGGAGAACTAAACTAATAGCTCAGAGTCGTTAAAATCTTATCTAGCTCTGATTTAAAGGAACCCAAGGATTCAGCTTGCACTACATTATCAGGAAGACTATTCCATACTCTACACGCTGCGTAAAGAAGTGCTTCCTTAAATCCAGCTTGAAATGTTCTCCCGCTAATTTCCACCTATGGCCACGAGTTCGTGTATTTAAACTAATGGCTGAAGTAACTATTTGGTTGAACAGCATCCAAACCTGTTAGAATCTTATATACCTGGATCATGTCCCCCCTCAATCTCCTTTGCTTGAGACTGAACAGATTTAGCTCAAGTAACCGTTCCTCGTATGACATTCCTCTAAGACCAGGAATCATTTTTGTGGCCCTACGCTGCACCTTTTCTAAGGCACAATGTCCTTTTTAAGATATGGTGACCAAACCTGCACACAATATTCTAGGTGAGGTCTCACCAAGGAATTGTATAATCTTAGCATTACCTCCCTTGACTTAAACTCCACACACCTGGAGATATACCCCAACATCCTATTGGCCTTTTTTTATTGCTTCCCCACACTGGCGAGAATGGGACATGGAAGCATCAACATACACACCAAGGTCTTTCTCATGATCAGCTACCTTTATTTCAGTGACACCCATGAAATACCTGTACTTTATATTTCTGCTCCCTAGATGGAGTACCTTATATTTATCGACGTTAAATTTCATCTGCCAGGTATCGGCCCAGTCACTAATTAAATCAAGATCCCGGCTGTAGCTTGCTGAGCCACTAATTCAGTATCTGCTTACACCACCCACCTTGGTGTCATCTGCAAATTTCACCAGTTTACTGTATATATTGGTATCCATATCATTTATGTAAATTAGGAACAATAGTGGTCCTAAAATCGAACCCTGCGGTACCCCACTATGAACGCAAGCCCACTGTGAGTTGAAGGGACATTGCCAGTGACCTGCTGGACCCCAGCAGAACAGGCCTCACCATGCGACAGCCCTTCAGAGACTGGTCTCCTGCGCATGGACTGGGGCATGATGCATCAGTTTAAACAGGAGCCTGGTAAATCCTGCGAGTGCTACACCAAGCGACTGATGGCAGCATTCTCCAACTACAGTGGGATGGACTCCACAACGGACCGAGGAGTGTATGTGATGTAAAATACACTAAGATAGGTAAAAACTCTTTTGTGGACTAAGTAAAACAAACATTTTATGTTCTAGTTTTCTTAAAACTACTGAAACAAATAATTGGCTACACTGCAGTTCCGCTGTTTTGTTTGGCACCCCTGCATGTCGTGCATTGTGTGGAAAAAACCTGAAGGCTGAGGAATGTTACGTAAACACAGCTAGAATGTAAAAACTCTCTCTGGTGTAATTCACTGCATAAAACCAATGGTGTTAAGTGTGATGTCTTCTTCATAACACTCCCTGATGTTTGTGTGTCCGTGACCATGAGATAGGGTGGGCTGCTTTTCTTCCTTCCTTTGACTAGTATTCCTCCTAAATTGTTCATCTGTATTTGCTGCATTGGTACTTGATGTGCGTGTGCCTTGTGTCACGATCGCCATTTAACGGGAGCGGCGGACGGGCAGGAAACAGGCAAGGCAGGCAGGATACGGGGATTTATTAGGAACACGGGGTGCAGGAAACATCTCACGCAGACGGACTTCAATGACGGACACTGAACTCTAGTAAGACATGAACTCAAATAGACAGGACTGATTGAAAATAATCGGACACAGCTGGGTACGATCAGGGAAGCACACGTGGATATCAGGGGGCGTGGCACACACGGTGGTCAGACTGTCCGGGACCTCCTCGGGGACTAGGGCAGGAAAGTCTGGAGCTGGGTCAGGGACAGGAGTGGGGCCAGGAACAAGAGCCCCAGGGGGCACAGTCATTTGAGGCGGAGGGAGCGCCTCGGGCGTGGGCTCTGGGCCGCAGGGGGCAGCGGAGGCGGCTGCTCAGGAGCTACGGCAAAGCAGGCGGCGGGCTGCTCGGGCTCTGGGGGCCGCAGGGGGCAGCGGAGGGCGCTGCTCGGGCTGCGCAGGAGCTATGGGCGACGAAGGCAACTGCTCAGACGCTGTAGCAGGAACCCAGGACTTTATGCTCAGCCCACTGCTGTTAACTCCGATGACTCACAACTGAGCAGCAATGCACATTTCGAATTCCATCATCAACATCAGGCAGATGACAAGACTGTTGTGGGTCTCATCAATAAAAACGGTGACTCAGCATACAAAGAGGAAGTGTGATGACTATCGGACTGCTGCAGAGCCAACAACCTGTCTCTGAATGTTGACCAAAGAGATGGTTGTTGACGTTAGAAGAACACAAAACACAGAGTGACCACTCTCTGCTGCACATCGATGGCTCATCTGTGGAGATCGTAGAGAGTACCAGATTCCTTGTTGTCCATCTGGCGGAGAATCTCACCAGGTCCTTCAACATCAGCTCCATAGTAAGGAAAGCACAGCAGCACCTCTACTCTCCACGGAAGCTCAGAAAAGCCATCTCCCATTCTCACACTCTATTGGGGAACTGTTGAAAGCACCCTGAGCAGCTGCATCACGGTCTGCTTTGAGAACTGTGTCGCCTCAGATCACAAGTCCCTACAACAGATAGTGATGACAGGTGAGAAAATCATTGGGAGTATCGTGTTAGAGAAATATGTACTTTTTTTATCATCATTTTGCTAGACGCTTAGAAACAACACCCTGCCGCAGCTTGATCTTAATTGAGCAATAACACGTCTCAAGAACTGTCGCTTGAATATTTCCACCCCATATATGGTGACAAACAATGTTCAATGTCAGTTGCATATCCTGTTTGTGTACCTCAATAAAAGACACTGCGAGGGGAGTTACTCTTTCGAAGTTGGCTGAGTTCGACTGAGAGGCTGACACCTCGAGGTCAGGACCGGGCCTTCCCTTTGTAAGGAAAAGTGGTAAAAATGTCCCAAGGTTCTTGGTTGATCATTTGAATGCAGACAATGTTAGGAATTTATGATCATGGGGGAAGCCAGGGAGAGAATGGGGGTTCCAGTTGGCACCACTATGGTGATAAGGATAAGATAAGGTGATAAGAATTGAATTACAATGATCATAAAAGTCTCCACCCTGTCCTGTCCCGTCCCTGTCTCAGGATCCTCACACTCCAGGGGGTCACTCTTTATATGGTAAATTCACTCACAACACCTACACACAACACCTTGGTGGGGAGGGCCTTTTTGGGTATAAAGGGGGGTGAAGAACTGTCTTCAATTTGTAATCTGAGCTGCCTTTCAGTACCCGGTGTGTCTCTACACTGTATTACATTGTATTATTTTTGCTGTTCAATAAACCATCATTTTGCTGAAACTGCGGAGACTCTGCAAGTGGATTCCCTACACCTTGCAGCAAGTAAAACGTCATCACAGCTGTCTGTGTTGTTTCTGTGTTCAGAGACTGGTTTGTTTCCAGCGCATCTTCAGAAGAAGATAACCTAACATATCTCTCCCCTCCATCACAGATATTCACACCACACACTGCATCCGCAAAGCCACCACCATTGTGGATGACCCCACCCACCCCTCACATTATCGTTTCACCCTCCTGCCTTCTGGAAATAGGTCCCGGAGCATTCGGGCCTTCACAGCCAGACTCAAACAGCTTTATCCCCCATGCCGTCAGACTACTGAACTCTCAGGGACTAATCTGATACCACACACACATACACTCATTAACACACTTTATTATTTAACTACTATTTTTTATCTTATTGTCGCCATGTTTACAGTTACTTTTATTTATTTTTATTGCTACCTCATTGGACAACCAAACTGCGCCTTCTCAGTACTGGGTTTACTGTGCTGTTTGTGCTCGTTGGTGTCAGTTGTCCTCTCTTTTTGCACTGTCCTGCAATGTTTGCACAGTTTTTGCTCATTATGCACCATACAGTATGTTGCTAGGTTGGTATGTGTTAGTCTTCTGTTAATTTAAGTAGCACCTTGGTCCGAGGGAAACAGTTTCTTTTGTAACTGTACTATACTCAACTGTGTAAAGTTAAAAATAACATTAAAGACCTACTTGACTTTTACTGAACAGGTGCTAAAGTGAAATTACTTGCTTCTGGGAAAGAACTCCAGCTGAAATTCTGTACAACAATTATGGGAGACATATGGGAAGGACGCTGGGTGTCAGACCTGCCCCCAGTGGGACGAATGTGGTTTTCCTAGTAACAGCAGCTTCAGTCCCAATCAGATAAGCCAGATGCATCTGAAATTAGAGGAACGGGATCAGACTGGTTGCTCAGGGGACTAATGTGGTAGAACTAAAACAGAGACAAATTGGACGGTGTTTCAATTGTGGGAAAATGAGACAAAGCAGGCAGAGGAGATGCGGGTGGCAAAGAAGCATGAGATAAGGAATGCAGAGAATGTGGATGAGGGTGAGACTCCTGTGAAAACTGTGTATTGAAAATTAGGGCCATAGTATTGTCATCCATCCTGTCAGGGTATGGAAATACACTGAGGGTAAATGGCCTAATGCAGGAAGTGTCTTAATCCTATAACATCCAGCTGATTCAGGCTGTGGGGGACAGTGTAGTACTGCACTCTTCTGGCTGGGACCTTGAATAAATGAATGAATGTTACATTTATACAGCCCTTTTCTAAGATACACAAAGAGCTTTACAGAAGCACTGGGGACGCACTTCAACCCAAACGTGAGGCAGCAGGAGAGGGGGCCCAGGCAGAGAGAACAGCCCAACAAGAGGCGTGCTTCCACAGACAGGACGGGGGCCCCGGCAGACCAACGCTGACGACTCCTGGGACCAAGTCAACAGAGCAGCTGTCGTCATTGTGACTCACCCTCATACATCCATCCATTGTCTAAACCGCTTATGCTACCTGGGTCGCGGGGGGTTCCAGAGCCTATCCTGGAAGGATCTGTGCACGAGGCAGGGAAACAACCCAGGACGGGGGGGGCAGCTCATTGCAAGGCACATTCACACACCATTCACACACACATGCACTCCTACGGCCAATTTAGCAAGAGAGAACATGCAAACTCCCCACACATGTGACCCAGGCGGAGACTCGAACCTGAGTCCCAGTGGTGGGAGGTAACAGTGCTAATCACTGCACCACCAAGCAGCCCCACCCTCATACATGATTTCTGATTCTTGATTTTAATCCCCTTTTCTGTTTTTGGCAACATATAAAGTGCTGTGAATGTCACTGTCAGATTGTCATATCATCCTCCAGTTGTCCCTTGTCACCCTGGATGCACATTGAGTGTTTGCTAAATATTTTATCTTGTAGTGTTCCTGATTTTTTCCTGTGTTTTAATTTGCAATTCTCAAATTTCATGACTGGCATCCGTGGGGACGATTAATTAAACCTGTTAACTCTGCACTTCAATTTCAAACTGTTGGTAACATGTGTACATATTTTTGTCTGATCTTTTCACCACCAGGTGGCGATATAGCAACTCCAGAGTTATTGATGGCTAGAACAAAAAAAACCACAGTAACACAGAGGGTGTAGCTAAAAATTCTGGGCCCCTGACAGAATGTCACCTTGCGCCCTCTGTCGAATTTTACATTCTGTGAAAGAGATTTGTTGAGCATCTTCCAATGTAATCCAATCCAGCTCTTTATTTGAAAAGCACTTTAAACAACCTTATGGACCAAAGTGCTGCACAAAGGAATAAATAAAAACATTCACACACTTAAAAACGAAGTAAAAGAAATTTAATAAAAACCAAAACATTCAATGTGAGTAAAAGGCCATTAATAAAAATTTAAAAAAATCTATTAATTAATAAAGAAAAGGCTAAGATTAAAATAAGATTTACTATTAAAATTAACATCTCACAATGTGTCAAAGGTGAAGGAGAAGAGATTAGAAGAGATTTAAAAACGGACAGAGGGGATTCCTCTCTAATGTGAAAAGGCAAGTCATTCCACATTTTAGGAGCTGCGACTGCAAAGGCTCGATCCCCTCTAAGCTCACGCTGAGTCTTAGGAACCGTCAGGAACAGCTGATCAGCTGACCTGAGAGAGCGGGTGGGGGGTGTAAGGGTGAAGCAGCTCACACAGGTCAGATGGAGCAAGACCACTGAGGGCTTTAAAAGCAAATAACAGAATTTTAAAATGAATCCTAAAATGTACGGGCAGCAGTGGAGTGAGGCTAAAATGGGGGAGACATGCTCATATTTCCATGTGCGGCAGCATTTTGAACCTTCTGGAGGTGAACAATAGTGGAGCCTCTAACCCAACATAGAGGGCGTTACAGTGGTCCAAACTAGTAGTGACAAAAGAGTGGATTACTGTCTCAAAGTGCTGCCTAGAAAGAATTGGCTTTATTTTGGCCAACTGCCTCAATTGTAAAAAGCTTGACTTGACAACTAACCTTATCTGAGTGTCAAACTTAAGGTTGGTGTCGACTTTAACCCCTAGGTGTGTGATGACTGGTTTACAATATTGTTCAAGGAACCTAAAATTACAGTGGAGGTCAGAGGAGTGGAGTTACCAAAAACCAACACTTCTGTCCATTACCTCCCCACTTCCTTGTTAGTTACAATATTTGTTCTGCATTACTGTACTGCTTTGGAGCCTTTTGATATTAAGGTGAATAACACAGGTGAAAAATTAAGGTGAAAAAAAGAGACAGATGCATTGACAGCAGTCGTGGCCACACTTTGGACTGGGAGTGTAAGAGCAAAGGAAACTGAATCCACTATGTTCTGTCCTGTAAATTTTTTATTAAACACCACATGGACACACATACGAGTCCTGTTTTAACTTTCAGGGCTGATGGTCTGCAGCCTGGCTTGTGTTCTACAGTGCAGCGCAGGTGCAGTCACTGTGCTGAGCCCGGCGTTATATTAATGACGCAGCCTTTCACACTGACCAGTGAGAAATAACCTTGAAAATGACTGTGCTCTTTGTGGTTCTCCTTTTTTCTTACCACCAAGCAAGAGACTAAACATATTTTCTTACTTATCAGTTATCAGAAATCAGAAATGTCATGCAGTAATCAGAGGTTAGACAGCAAGAATGACTTTTGTATTTTTATCTTTTGTCAATCTTTTATCCAGCGACTACTAATTCTCATCGGGGTCTGGAGAGGGTGGGACCTGTCCCAGGAAGCACAGAGCACAGGCCTGCATGGGATGCCATTCCACACAAGCAAAAACAATTAAGATGGTCAGATTTGCCTCACTGTGTGATTTTGACTGAAAGATGAACTAAGCACAGTCTTGTGTGTATAAAAATGCGTAGATTCATTTAACTTTAACAATGAGATTCAGCAACATGACCTTATAGTGTTAATGATCGGTATCTTACTGGTATTAACTGAATTATGCAAAATTCTACATTATTCTATATTATTGCACCCAAATTGTTCATACTGACTAAATGTAATTACTGACATCCTGGACATACTGCTTTTTAGGTTTGAATTTAAAATGTTAGTAGACAAATTCATGCTGTCAATAACATCTCACTTGCTCACACCACTTTTAGATAAAAATACCCTTTGTGGTTTTTCTAGTGAAGCAGTGGGCCTGAGCTGAGGACCTGATGGTTGTGTGGTGTTTGCGCTCACTGAGAAGAGAGACACAAACACCCTGCTCTCAGTCGGTCAGTCTTCCTGTAAAATGCAGAGGTGAGACTGCTAGTGGAAAATTACTGACTGCAGCGTCAACAACACATATAAACAGCAGCACAAACAAAATGTTCCACAAATGCAGGACATCTGTATGCTTACAGCACACTCAGACACGCTGACCCTCAGCACTGAGCTCCTCCAGGCTCTGTGCTCTCCCTCTTCTCTTCAATTTCTACACAAATCACTGCTGCTCCAGTGAAGATCCTGAATTTTGCAGGTGATACTACTGTGTTTGCCATCATAACTGAAGGTGATGAGTCTGCCTACAGACTGGAAGTCGTACAGCTGACCATCCAGTTCTGAACTCACATTATCCCAAATGTCCACATGCTTAGACTCCTCTCATCATCAGGGAGGAGCGTCCCTTGGCACTGTAGAGTAGATGGATGAGAGCAGGCTGATAACAAGGCTGTCATCAATTTTATGTGACACCTCTCACCCCCCCAGCAGACTATGGAGGCCCGTAAGGGCAGCTCCTTCAGTAAGAGACTCAGACACCCGGCGTGTGACAGAACGGTACCGCAGGTCATTGGGCCCCACAGCAGTCAGGCTTTATAATCTGCACTCTGCTCATTGAACTTTTCCCCTGTTCACTGTCTTCTGATACAGTTTCTATCTGCTGCTGATCTGCAATATTGTTCCTCCTTATTCACTGATGTGCAGTGTTGCATTGAGCCAGTGCATTATGCCCTGTGTGGCAGCTTCCTTTGGGAGGCTAATATCTGGCACATGAGCAATAATGTTACATGCAATAGGATTGTGTATAAGTTAAGGATTGTGTATAAGTTAATTTTAATATTCCTATAATATTCCTCTGTATGTAATATATTCTTATTTTTTGTTTCTATTATTACCCTATATTTATATATACATCCATTTATTTTACATTCATAATGATGTTGTTTGTTGTTTTGTGCCCCACTGCTCTTGTAACAAGCCTCAGTCTTGACTCTCCCTTTTAAGGTCTTGGCCTTAAATCACACTCGATATAGGTGGTGTCGTCCCCATCACCCTGACCAGGATACATGCTGTAAGATTAATGGATGGTGTTTATCTGTGTGATGAAAAAGAATGTGAATAAAACAAAAATGTACCATTATAAATGGGAGCCCTAGGATGTGTGGTGGTTAGAGATGTGGACTGATGAGAATTTTGCTTTTCTAAAGTTCTGTTGTGAAAAACTGTACATTCCGTTCCATGTACAGTAGTGATATGTAGCAATCATGTGCTCCAGTCAAATGTCCAGCTGCATGAATAATAATGGTGGCTTGTTTGGATAAAATAACTTAGGCTGAATACTTGAAACGGTGACCTGGGTGAGGTAGAGAGGAAACAGGGTCTTACAAGAAGCAGATATTGTTCTGTCTGTGTGGTTTTTACTCTTTGCAAAGTGAGTCCAGCACAGTGCAGTCAGTGGGTCAGTCTTCCTGAGCTGCATCTAACCAGTGGAAACATCTGCTAGCACTGCAGAGAAGCACTCAGCAGACAAACAAACCCAAACAGCTTACAGCTGTATGTCACTTTTGGACAGAGGTGGACAAAGTACACAACTTCACTACTTGAGTTAAGTATAGATACTCTCGTCAAATAATACTCAAAGTTTTTCAGTTAATTTTTTACTTCAGTTAAAGTACTGGAGTATTTGCATCTAAAAATACTTAAGTATTCAAAAGTACATTATGTTTTAAATGCAAGACATTTTTCAGAACCTAATGACTCCTGAAACACCCAACTGAATACACTGACTGGCTTGTACATCTTGTAGAATAAAAAGCTTGTGGAATATGATACAATGACTATAGAAACACAACTGACATAACAAAAGTACAGCATTGTCATTTTCATCTTATTTAACACCCCCCACCCCACTCACACAAAAGAGCATGGTAGTGTTCTTACAGAGGCCGTAGCAGTGTGGTGTGTGTGCATGTGTGCATGTGTGTTTGTGTTGTGTGTGTGTGTCTATGTGTGTGTGTGTTTGTGTGTCTGTGTATGTTTGTGGTGTGTGTCTATGTGTGTGTATGTTTGTGAGCCAAGTAACAAGACAGGGAGCAAGAAACAAAACTCCTCTTTCTTAATTATCCACATCGTTATTAACGACACAGGTATATATACAGGTACATATACAGGTACATGTATATACTCAAAAATACATCCAGAACACACAATTAAATGAAAAACGTAATTTAAGAACACTTGAAATTTTCATTCAGTTTCTTTCATCTGTTTAATATAATCGATCAGTCCCTGTGCGTTTGCCCCAAACCATTCAGCATGGTACACAAGGGAGACAGTAAGCATGTGTGACATCAAAGAACTGATTGCAGCAACTCAGCCTTTCCACAACATTAAAGCCGCTTATTCCCCCCCATGCCATGAAGAAATAATCTCTGTGGCTCCCCTCTCCCCCTCCCTCAGCCCCCAGTCTGGCTTGAACATTTGCACTTCCAGTAAAAATGCGCCCCAAACACACTGACACCAAACTCAGCACCGGTGCTCCGTAAAATCCCGTGATTCAGTCTCAGAAGCACTGGCTCCCCTGCCCTCCTCTGAACATATTAAAGCTACACCCTGAACACTCTGTGTGACTGACATGAATGAGAAGCATCTTTATTCATAATCTCTGTAGCGGAGGGTCAGAATACAGAGTGTCATTATTCCCGTCTTTCTTCTGTCTCCTGGGTTTTGGGCTTTTAAGGTTCAGGGCAGCGTAATTCAGTGTGTCCTCGTCATGGCACTGTGGAGACAAAGATGGCAGAATTGGATGGATCAAATCGGTTTGCTATTACCTATTTTCACAAATAGCACTTAAAATGCTGATCCCAGGATGGAAATCAGTCTGAGGTTCATTTGTTTTACTGACGATTTGTAATTTGAAATATTTATTACATACTTGCTTGCGTGACCATTCCACTTTTGATATATCACTGTTCTTTTCATCTGTTTAAAATATATAACACATCAATATATTATTTAATTTCGCACGGTATCATACCGTGGTCAGATAACATTCCGAATTTTCAAGCAATCAACATCCTTTTTGTCTCAAAAATGAAAGTAAAAATGACTTCTGTCAATTTAAGTGTGCATGTTTGGATACGTGTCATTGTTCTCATATATCATATATAATAAAATTGCTATAAAGGAGATCTTGGTAATAAAAGTTATTGATATGCAACTTATTGCAACATGTATATTTCAATAGATTTTGCAAAATATGAAAGATATAATACAAAAATGTAAATCTTACAGTACAAAAAAGGTTTATATAAATAAGGTGAGATTTAATAATGGATTTTAAAACTGTATTACCTGCAAGAGTGGTTTTAATATGAAATGTTATCTATCATAAAAACAATTTTTATTTCTATAATTTGTTAAAATCTACATTTTGTCCTTCTGAGTGCATAAAGCCGGGGCAGCGTACCTGCACAGTGTGTACAGGTCAGTTTACATCTTATACAAATGAGAGCAACGTTCAGAATAATGCTGCAAGATAAAAACTATCAGCAAGCCAGAGTGAAGAGGATCCAGCAGCTTCTGAAAGCCTGTAACAAAGAGATAGATTTCAGCATAATGATATAGAGACACATTTCCCCATTTGCTTACATTACATTAGTTAAAGATCAAATCGATAACACATTACAGCAGTTGTTTTGTAAATAGTCCATTTTTAACATGAACTTCTAGTATTTTGCATTTTAACAATTTATATTAATATTTGAAATAATTATTAAATTAGGCTCCGGACCCCCCGCGACCCAATAGGATAAGCGGTTTGGAAAATGGTATGGATGGATGGATATTAATATTTGAAATAATTATTAAATTAGGCTCCGGACCCCCCGCGACCCAATAGGATAAGCGGTTTGGAAAATGGATGGATGGATGGATAATTATTAAATTAACATCTGTGTAATTTAATTTAAGCACTTAAATTAGAAATTTCATTACATTAAAAAAAGAAATAAATGTCTTAATAGCAGAATAAGCTAAATAAAACTTTGAAGCAGATATACTCTCCACACTGGGTGCTTACCATCTATATCCAGCTGTGTGCCGTTCCCAAACAGCATCTCCCCACACTGGGTGTTACCCATCTATAATCCAGCTATGTGCGCTTCCCAAACAGCATCTCCCCACACATGGCCACAGCGCAGTAGTAAGTCCCAGCATCGGAGAGGCTGAGGTTCCCTTGGGGAGGCTGTAGACGCAGCTCCGTGTAGGAGATCCAGCCTCAGGGCTCTTCTCACACTCATCACTGCTGTTTCCAGGGCTGTAAATGACTCCAGGAAGGGATTCTCCTGATCCATGTCTGAACCAGTAAACACTGTGTTCTCCTGCACAGCTCCCAGTCTCTATCGTACACTGCAGGCTCACAGAGTCTCCTGGCTGCAATGTGTCAGACACAGGCTGCTGTACCACAGTCCCTGCTGTTGGAGTCTTTACCTGAAAAAGCAAAATAGTCATGATGACAGCCCTTTGAAGATAACAATGGAAAATACAGATCCTCAAAAATTGTTCTTACAGATTTTTGGGAACTGAATCGATGTTCTTCTAGCCATCCAAGAAATCAGTAACTTCTTGGAGAACAGCTGACATTCTTCTCTCTTTTTATTGTATTACTGCTTATTAGTATATATCAGGTAACACTATACATTAACTGCACCTACATAATACCTAAATAAAAATTATATGATAATAACAAACATTATAATCATATAATGTCTTGTATTAATGTATGAAGGTAGATGAATATAATTAATTTCAATTCAAAGAAATGAAGTGTGTAAAGTGTACTTTATATTTTCATGATTTTCGTGACTTTACATTTGGTTTATGTTGCCCCTTTTCACAGGAAGGTATTTATTGTTTTTGCATATTTAGCTCTTGATGTGTTTTGGTATTTTTGAGCATTTTGCTGTAGTACCTGCATAATTTAATTCAAGAGCCGAAGAGCTGTTTGCCCATTACTAGTTTGTCTATCTTTTAACATTAAAGAAAAAGTATACATAGTAAAAGGAATTACTTGGTTTCGTAGTTCCTCCTATTTATTTTCTTATGCACACAAAAGTAAGTTTTTCCGTTCAACCATAGCACTACAGCGAAAAGCAAAACGTCATGGCAAATACAATTATGCTTTATTCCAATACACATTGCTAATTTTTCATTATTATTACATTTATTCAGCATAATATCTTCAAAGGTTTCATGATTTAATTTGCAATCTTCTGGCCTGAAATCTTTTCCTGCTACACTGAAGACTCTCTCAGCGTGTGCGAGAAGAAGCTGCAGCCAAAGGGGTTGGCATCCTCTGATAAACATGGTTGGTTCAGGTATCGGTGACATTATGTGAACCTTTCATGGCAGGGAATAGGGACTAGTTTGACTTTTGATGCAGGAAAAGTGTTTGGGACTGTTAGGTTGAAGAAACAGTTGTTAATCATTTCTGTATGATCAGCAATGAGTGTAAATATATATGTATACGTTATTTCTTATCTTCTAGCCACATACTCTTAGCTATTGTACTCTAAGTAGGTGGTTAACAGCTGCCTACTTAGATAAGAATCTCACTTCCCTCTCTTGCGCCCCCCATTGAATATAAATAAAGAAGACAAGGGGAACCACCCTTTGTAACACATTCTGCTGTAGTTTGCATTGCAGAGAGTGTGGGTACCCTTGCAAGTAAAACTGTAACCTGTGTGTGTCTCATAAATGTGGAGTTGGGGTGGAAACGCCGGGCGCTTTCCCCAACATAGAATTTGGTCCTTCGAGCCGGATCCGAGGAACCCCGAAGACGTCTCCAGTACGCCCGAGAGAAGCGACACCGAGAGTCTGTCGACAGCCACTCGAAGTCGGGGTGCAAGAAAGACCTGTGATGTGAATTCGTCATCAGGCCGGTGGTTAGAACTACGCTCGACGTCTGGTGATGTCTGAAGGACCTCGGTGACGGATCAGAGAGCACATATACAGGTGAGAGATATGGCACCTAAGTGAGTAGGTGGCCAAGTGAGAGATACGGCACCTAAATAAGTAGGTGGCCAAGACATGCATGTGGTTGAGGTTAGCGAAATTAACCGGGAGAGAAAGTAGGCGTTGTTGGAAATATATACAGTGTTGGTATGTGGATGTGTTTTTATAGGTTTTAGATTAACCTACACGATCCACCCTAAAAGCAACAACATACTGGTGACTGAAGGATCAAGGACGGGTTTCATCCCTGAAAACTAACACCCGCTGCTCTAATAGGGAGCAGTAGAAGGCCGTGTTAGTGTCCTCCTGAGGTCTCATGCCAGAGACTTGCTTTTAGGATTTTTTAATTTTTGTAGTGTATCCATTAAAAGGTAACAATGGGGAAGAATCAAAGTAAACCAAATGGAATAGAGGACTGAGATAGAGAAGTTTATGGAAGGATATAAGCCAGGATCAGGACAAATAAGTAGTCAGAGATGGAGGAAAAAAACATGGGTTTGAAGGAAAACTCCACACTCCAGATATATTAAAATTACAGGGAAACTTAAAACTGGAGATGTTACAGGACTACCAATAAGAAAGAAGGTAAAAGACAGAAAAAAAGAATATGTTTTTTCTGATGCGATGGTTAGAACAGAGTAAATTAAGAGATAATAAAAGACAGCAAAAAAAGGGAAATAAGGAGAAAAAATTACAGGCGACTTTAATTACACTAGATGAGGGAGACGGCAACAAAATCTTCTGCCGCTCCAGTTCCCTTACTGCCCCCACAAATTCCAATGATTGCGCCTGCACCAGTTCCAGCTGTAAATAGACGACAAATAGGAGGAGGGGATCATCTCGAATGATGACCCGAGGGTCTAACCCTTCTCTGTATCCGTGTAAAGGATCTGGAGACAAGTAAAGTACGCTGGCATCCAAAAAATGACACAGAACAGGAAGACTGGGAGATGATTTGGTGTGTCCACTCGTAGAAGTGGCAAATCCAAATCGAGGCCCAAATAATGCAGGACCCGAAACTATGTTAGTATATAGACCCTGGACCGCTGAGGAGTAGAACAGCGGCTTTAAAAGGAATACCCCCGGTTGAAGAAGGGGGTACCCGAGTTTTGGACTGCCATCCTAGAATTACAAAGTAGTTTTCATTTGAACGGCAGGGAAATGTATAGAATGTCTCAGACAGTTGTTTACCCATAAATGGGGACGTGTAGCGGGAGACTTCACAGGACATGGTAATAGATGATAAGTCTTAGCACATGACTCGCAGGAACTCATACAAGCATTACGAGACTTGCGAAACAGGGTAGAGACAGCCTTCGTAAGACGCGCAGACTATGGGACGAATAGCGCAATGTAAACAAAAAGATGGAGAGGAACCTGAGGATTTTATGGATAGAATGAGAGTTGTATTTAGAGGAAACTCAGGGATCCCATTTGATGAAGAGGCAGTAGGAGTGTACCAACAACAGCTAAAACGAGCTTTTGTCGCAGGCCTAAAGCCCGAATTGCGAAAATATCTTGACAAACATTGGGTACATCAGATACTGGTTCAGTCCAACAAGCACTATAATATGCTCAACGACGCCAGAAAGCGCAGAAACAGGAAAAGACAGACACAATATTCAGCGCCTCAGAAGTAGTAGCGCTAGTGCAAATGAATCCTCCGGGGAGGGGGGAGGATTCAGAGGAAGGTCAAGAGGCCGAGGAAGGGGGAGGGAGGTGTTTTCAGAAACAATTACAGGAATTCGTCTCAGCAAGATAACATTTGCTGGACAGCAGGAAACCTGGACACTTAGCTAGGAATTGTAGAGTAGGGAAACAACCATATAACCCAAACTCCATGAAAACAATGATCAATGACCCCCCTCGGGGAGGCCCCTGTTACCGACACCATCCGAGGCAAAACAGAGGTGATTTTAAGAAAGGAAACGGAGGTCACTTTACAAGACCTTTTAGATAAGGAAATAGATTTACAAGCAGTGTGTCAGTTATTAGCAGAAAGGCAGTGGGAAACCTTGCCAAGTCGGAAGTTAGTCATAAACGGCAAAGTATATGAATGTCTGTGTGACACTGGAGCATGTAGGACTGTCCTAACCTCCAGTCCTCCCGGAGTCACATATTCTTCATCAGTCATAAATATAAAAACGGCAGGAGGTCAGACAGACAGACATCAGTTAACAAACCCAGTTGCAGTAAAAGATAAGGAAACTGGACTTGAATGTCAAGCACAGGTGTTAATAAGCCCTTCTTGTCCTGGTTAACTTGTTAGGCCGAGACCTTATGGTACAAATGGGCATTAGCGTGGTTGCCACAGCCCACTGGCATGAAAGCAATCGTAAATGAAGAAGCTTATGTTGTGCAAGGAACCACAACACCACAATATTACTGGTCTGGACCTAGGGGGAACTGCACAGACACGAGAATTATTGCGGAAAACTAGAGAAAAGCAGTCCCCTAGACAGGCCCAGTTCATGCCTGACGATGCCTTACACGTCACTATGTGGTACAAAGACACCCTTGGACCAGATTATGTCTATGACAAAACGTTTCATGCCCTCCAAGACACTTGTATTACCTTACAACATATGTATGTTAACCCCACCACTGGGTTTTCAGCAGCCTCAGTCATTTTATCTAACAAGCAACAGGCTGTATTTAGAGAGAGAACACCAACGTATCTCTTTCAAACCACCCAGATGCAGTGGAGAGATGTAGAGATGTTCTTACGAGATTCTATGCACAGTTACAATGACTACCAACCCGTATCTGGCTCTGTTGGAGCTATGATGAGAAACACAATGTGTGGCGTTTCCCTTGGGATGGTAGAGTTCAAAACCACTCCCACCACACACTTAAAGGACCCAACCTGACAAATTTTTTCAACCCTGGAGGAGGGATCATGTCCAGATCTAGATGCCCTCCCAGAAGGGTTGTGGTCGTCCTCCCCACTGATGTAGGGCTGGTAAAGGGGTTTTCCACCTTACAAAGTAATTGTGAAATCAGAACCACCGTCCGGTAGTTAGGCAATACCCATTAAAACCTGAAGCAGAAAAAGGTATAGCCCCTGTAGTGCAAGACATGTTAGCATCAGGAATATTGCGAGAGGCTCCTGAAGCCACTTGCAACACTCCTATCTTTCCAGTCCAGAAGGGGACATACAGGGGAAATGGCGCATGGTGCAGGATTTAAGACCAGGGTTAATAACATAGTGCAACATGCAGCACCAGACGTGCCTAACCCACACTTATTGCTCAACTCATTGACTCCTGATAAAAGCTACTCAGTAGTGGATCTTAGTAATGCATTTTTCTCAGTACCATTGCACCCTGATTCTCAACATTTATTTGGATTTACCTACTAAAGGGAAAAAATATACATATACTAGACTCCCTCAGGGATTTTCTGAAAGTCCACATGTATATACCATGGCCTTAGATACTCTATGAGTACCTGTGAAATACCATCACATAGTCAGTATTACTATAGCTGGATGATATCTTAATAGCAGCAGATTCAGAACAACATTGCAAAAGAAACTACCCTAACTGTGCTTCAGCATTTATACAATACTGGACATAAAGCTTCTAAACAGAAGTTTGCAGTATTGCAAAAAGACAGTTGTCTATTTAGGGCATAACCCTTTCACAAAAAGGTCGCTCGCTGCTAGAGATAAGGAAACAAGCTATACAGGAAGCACCTAAACCACAGGACTAAACAACAGATGATGTACTTTTTAGGGCTCTGCAATTATTGTAGAGAATGGTTACCAGATTATGCTTTTCTAGTTCAACCTTTGCAAAATTTAATATACGGGAAGGAGATGACTCTAAAGGACAAAATACAATGGACTGAGGACGGAGAAAATGCTTTTACAAATTTAAAAAGAATGTTGCAAACCAATGTGACCCTTGCTCTACCAGATTATCAACAACCATTCACCCTATGTGTAGATGCTAATCAAGGTTATATGAAAGCAGTATTAACACAGCCATTCGGAGCAAAAGAGAGACCGTTAGCATTCTATTCAAAACGATTAGATGCAGTAGCAGCTGGCTTTCCACAGTGTTTACAGGCATGTGCAGCTGCTGCAGTAGCAGTAAAGGTATCAGCAGAATTGGTACTTTGTCACCCCCTCATACTTAAAGTTCCTCATTCTGTGTCTCTAATCTTGTTGCAGACACCGCTTCCATTCTTAACACATACAAGACATCTTACCTTAGTGTCACTTTTGCTCTCACAACCTAACATTGAACTTCAGCGGTGTTGGCCTATTGAACCCTAGCACGCTCCTCCCCACCGCAGAGGATGGGGAGCCACATTCTTGCAAAGCAACAATAGAAGAACAAACAAAACCAAGTGCAGATATTCTGCAAACTTTATACCAGGATCAGAAGTTGTTTATGTAGATGGCTCAGCATCAAAAATTGATATGGGAAAAAAATAAAGTTGGGTATGCTGTAGTTACATCTACTGAAGTGTTAGAAGCCAATGCACTCCCTTCTACTTGTTCAGCACAAGCGGCTGAACTCTATGCTGTGATCAGGGCATGTGAACTGTTCAAGAACAAGTCACTTACTATCTACACTGATAGTCAATATGTGTTTGCAGCTGTCCATCACCATGCAAGAGTCTGGAAAAATAGAGGTTTTAGAACATCACAGGGCACATCTCTTACTCATACAAATTTGCTACTTAGATTATTAGACGTTGTGCATTTACCGACTCACTTTGCACTGTGCAAATGCAAAGCACACCAGACTGATGACTCTGCAGAAACCGCAGGAAATAGTTTTGCAGATAAAACCGCCAAAGAAGCCGGCACTGAAACAACCTACCTTATCAGTGGCAGACATTCTTATTATAGATAGCGATGTGCTATGTGATGCACAGATTCATGCTCCTAAAATAGAAGTACAAAGTTGGATCAAAAGAGGAGCAATACAACGAGAGAAAGTTTACTATATGAATGACAAGCCCATCCTACCAAAAAAATTTATACAAAACAGCTGCTTTGGTGAGCCATGGAAATACTCATGTCTCAACAGGAGGGATGGTACATATCATACAACAATATTTCTATGCTATAAATTTTTCTGATTATGCAAAACAATTTTGTAGGACATGCTTAATTTGTTGTAAACACAATGCACAAGGAAACATCAGACCAAAACGTGGCCAGTTCCCCACAGCTGAGTATCCCGTTTCAAGTTGTACATATGGATTTTATTGAATTATCTTGGTCACAAGGAAAGAAATACTGTCTAGTTATTATAGACACCTTTTCTAAGTGGGTAGAAATATACCCTGTAAAGCATTGTGATGCTATGACCGTTGCAAAATGTTTGGTAAGCCATTATTTCCCTACCTATGGCATACCTCATATTATAAGATCAGACAATGGGACTCATTTTGTAAATCAGACTATGTCCCTTTGCTCACAAGCATTAGGTTTTACGCTTAAGAATCATTGTGCGTATCACCCTCAGAGCGCAGGCTTAGTGGAAAGGACCAACTGGCACTATTAAAACAAGGCTAAGAAAGACAGTGGAAGAGACAAAAAGGCCGTGGCCAGAATGTTTGTCTCTAGTAAAATTATGGATGAGAATAACTCCCACTCCTGCATGGATTAACACCTTTTGAAATAGTGTATGGTAGACCATTTCCCCTAGCAACTGAAATGAATGACATAGAAAAAGCAGACCGAGAAAATACGCTGGCCGATTGGATGCGTAAACTACTAACATCACAACAAAAACATAGCCCCAGTAGTCTGCCGGTAAATTCTGTTTCTACTCAACAGGATAACTTGCAGCCGGGAGATTGGGTCCTGGTCAAGGTCCTGTTGCGGAAAGATTGGAGCACACCTCGGTGGGACGGTCCTTATCAAGTCCTCCTTACAACACCAACAGCAGTAAAGATCGCAGAACGACCTTCCTGGATACACAAAAGTCACTGTAAACCCATCAAGCCCTTATCAGAGGCCTCAGCAACAGAGTAGCAGTGGAAGTCCGCTACAAAGGCACAGTAACCAATAGGGTGCTGTATGTCTCAACCCGGTGAAGAAAACAACTGAGCTGCACTCTATTTAGGATGGCCCTGATAGGGTGGGGATGTGGTAAAGTGACTCTAGGGGTCATTCTTGTTGTAGGACTTGTATGGTTGTCCTGGCTCTCACCAGCTCCATTACAGCACCTACGGCGATGGACCCATGATGACTTCCATCTACGCCCGTTGCCCGCTGACCACTCACATCCATTTATGCAAAACTACTGGTACCGATATGTACATGATACTGTAACAGCGAAAAATGTGACAAATTGCTATGTTTGTTCAGTAATGCTCACTCATAGTGAAGGACCTACGGTGTATGGCAGAGCTATGAATTATCTTCTGCAGGTATAGGATATCAAAGTAATGTTTCAACTTATATTTTCTTATGTTTTTCATTTTATTTTTCTGTTGTTTTATTACTGTTATACCATGTTTGAAAATGTTTATTAATCAAGCTCTTAACGCTGCTTTTCGGACACGCAGTACAATGTTTCTCTCCCTTACCCAAACTATAGAGACAGAGCCTGTTTCCAGCGATGGCGATGAAGAAGACATATAATCATAATGACGGCCGAGCCGAAAGCACCCGTGCAGGGCTCGGACCTGAAGAACCGGAATTAAATGTTTTCCAGGATAATGACAATGTGGTCTAAATGAAGGTTGTACCTAAAGTGCTTTTGCAACTTGTACAATGTTGATGCTTCTGATCATACTGTCATGATAAACAGGAGGGACTGTTAGGTTGAAGAAACAGTTGTTAATCATTTCTGTATGATCAGCAATGAGTGTAAATATATATGTATACGTTATTTCTTATCTTCTAGCCACATACTCTTAGCTATTGTACTCTAAGTAGGTGGGTTAACAGCTGCCTACTATAGATAAGAATCTCACTTCCCTCTCTTGCGCCCCCAATTGACTATAAAATAAAGAAGACAAGGGGGAACCACCCTTTGTAACACATTCTGCTGTAGTTTGCATTGCAGAGAGTGTGGGTACCCTTGCAAGTAAAACTGTAACCTGTGTGTGTCTCATAAATGTGGAGTTGGGGTGGAAACGCCGGGCGCTTTCCCCAACAGGGACGTTTCTTAGGTTAGAAACTGCCGTCACTGCAGCCAACACTGACTTTTAAGGAGAGACACTCAGCTCTTCCTATGAGCAGATCCACCATGGTGCACAAAATGACAGTATAATTATTATTTTTAGGTGACACTTCAAATGTTGCATTATTTCATTCTTTACAAAACGACATTTTTATAACAATGATGTATAACAATGTTAATGTGTTTATGTATAATTCATATTTAAATTAAAGTTCATATTTTAGTATTAAAGCTACACCTACAGTACGTATATGAACTTGAATTTGAATCCAAACCCTTTTTCGTTCTTCTTCTTTAAATTCAAATATAAATTATCTATGCCACAACCTGTTTTCAACCACAATTCAAATGTAATTCAGATTAACAAAATGAACTGAAATTCAAGTTCATATATGTATACAAAATCCTGAAATTTTAGGATACGTATTTAGAGAATTTCATTCTCAAATCAGATTCTGAATGGTGCACATCCCTAGTTCATATGTTAAATCATGCATATATTTTTTTCAGAGTGAATACACACTGACTGCTCAGATAAATAACGTCAAAAATTTAATTTTCTTTTGTTGCTTAAGATTTTTGCACAGTCCTATACTGTATATAACAACTCAAACATTTTTTATGTAATTTGTTTTAAAGAGGCTGCAATGTGTAACATTAACATCTGTATAAAGAGAAGGTTAAGGCTTTTGGGCTGACAGCAAGCAAAATGCAACAAATTGTATAATAATAATAATAATAATATAATAATGAATGATTTTTGTTTGATGTTTAGAAAAACATTTATGGAACAAAGCAGACAATAAGGTATCTTTGCTAATTTTATATTGACAAACAACTAAACTGTCAAAATTATTTTGCAGGGAATATCTTACTGACATTATAATAAAGCAAATATGAAAATAGTTGGAATCTCATTTACCTGTGATTATGACAAAGGTTCCATTCCCGAAGGTGACCTCATGAAGAAACACAGCAGCACAATAATACACTGCAGAATCTGACGGCTCCACGTTAGAAATAGTGAGGTTAAAACTCCCCTCTGCATTCAGTAAGGAGTAACGTTTTATGCTTATTATATTCCTTGTAAAATTCACCAGGTACGTAGAGAAGTGCTTTCGCCATGGGCTGGGGCTTCCGACCAACAGCTTGCTTAAACAAAGTAACAAAAGTTGTTTCTCCTTGACAGAAGCATGTCAGGGTCACACTGTCTCCAAGCTGAACCCTCATCAGGTGACTGGGCTGAACAACATCTGTAGTCAGTGCAGTGTCTGCAAAAACAGAAAAACAAAAAAATCATAATCAAATAAGACATATAATAGTAATCTAAATAACTATTAACTATGATGCAGATTAAATGGCCAAATTCCACTGATCACATCATACAGATAAATGTAAATATTAAAATCCCAAAATAATTTATATTATAGGGCCTTACTAATGAAAATGAGAAGACCAAAGAGTCTGAACATTTTTGTGCTTCCACTGTTTAGAATAAACTGCTCTGCTGCTAAGTGAGAGATCATGGTCGTGGTCGGGATGAAAGGGCAGGAAACAGAGAGGAAACAGAGAGACACACATCAGGCTGATCTGATTGGCTGTTCACATGGGAACTTAAGTAACAGTGAAAAAGCATTTTAATGTGCACTTACATGACGTTTATTAATTTACTCCTTAACATCCAGTTAAAATGAGAACAATTAGATAAACAGGAGAGCAGATACTGAGCATATAAAGTTCTTTGTACAGAGTGCTGAGATACTGTGGGAGAGCATTTGCTAATCATCTCTCTCAGACAAGCTCAGCACAGTATGAGTCTGTTATCTATCTGATATTAGACAGTCTCTCATACAGTAATAATAATTGATACTTTATTGGTCCCTGTGGAGAAATTGTCTTAACTTCTCTCTCAACTTGCTCTCTTTTTTTTTAGAGTAAACAGAGTAAGTTGTCTGCGAAGGGCAGCCACCCATAGTGATGCCCAGTGAGCTGGGGGTTAAGGGCCTCGCTCAAGGACGCAGAGATGTGCTGTGGCTGGGTTTGAACCAGCGACCATCTTATTACAAGCACACAGGCATTAGATCTTCTAATCACACTTAAAAGGCAGATTAAATGTTCTTTCCACCATGCAAACAGAATGTAAATTGTAGCTTTACTGCTTAGATTTACATTCACACATTTGCATTTAAAACAAGCATTTTTAAGTGATGTACATGAGAGTAAATGGTGAATCAGTTTATTTGCCACTCTACACATTACATTGGCGCCCATTATAAGTAACTGTACAGTGACATTGCAGTTCCTCAGTTGCTTTGATGCATTTCTGGAATCACCCTTAACATCTGCAAAACTGTAAGTGCATTTCCCAAAACAATTCGTGCAAAACAGCACCACACAGATGGACTGTCTACAAAAAAAGTCATAGAGGCCACCAGCAGCCCGAATACCACACCGTAAGGCCGTAATGTTAGGATGCTCTCTATGGCTGAGCGTGGTAGGAGGCCACCAGCAGCCCGCATACCAGACCGTAAGGCAGCATGTTAGGATGCTCTCTATGGCAGAGCAGTTGAAGGTCCCGATCAAGAAATCCGACAAGTTTCCCCAATAAGCCAGTAACCCCGCTTCATAGAACAGGCCACAGGACTGGTTTTGGTGAGATAGTCCGATGTAGTAGGTAGAAATCAGGATGGAGACTGAGTGTGGGTCTAACAGGTAGAGCAGATGTAGGACAGAATGTAGAGCCCTCTGGTGGAGTGCCTGTGCATGACTGAATGTATGGTTTGGGTCTGATGGTCTGAATAGTTGGTAGAAATAGGCACCTTCCTACCTGATGTGGTAGGTCTAGATAAGGGGTCACCAACATGGTGCCCCAAGGATGCCCCCAATGACCACATGAGTTGCCCGTGGACCTGTTCTATAAAATAGCACAACTCACCAGCGAACATCATCTAAAATTTTATTTTGTCCTGTTTCTAATCTATCACATTTGCCTTTATATAGATTTGAAATTGAATATAAAAAAGCATTTTAAAACATGTTTATCATGGCATGAAGTTTTAGACATGTTTAGGAGGGCGTTTTAAAACTGATATCAAACTTCGTATGGCTCAGTACCCGTGAAGTAGCTCTCCGTTTTAAAAAAGGTTGGTGGACCCTGGTCTAGATCTTGCAAGTTTTGTTTGTACTGGCTGTGTGAACTTACTGTAGCACTGTTAAGAATATGCAACACAGCCTGAGTTGGGGATCTGCTGTATGCATCAGTAATATAATGCTTTGTCCTTTTCTAGGCTGTTCATTAAGACATAAAGCCTGAAAAGTTTTCTGAATGGCATTAATGAAATTGAGCACTGCCCCCACCTGCTGGCCAATTATATTAAAACATTGAAAATCGCTGTCTGCACAGGCTGACGTGTCATTTAAGTCTGATAATTTTCTATGAGTCAAACGGCAAGAAAATGACAAGAAGTAAAAACATGGAGTTAGATGAAGGAGAAAAGATTACAAATTTGAAGATTATGAAATCAGGACATGTCAGCTATGTCAGCCAAGGTGGGGTCTTAACATATGGACCGGAAGTATGAGCGCTAAACTTAAACGGGTTCACTTGTAACCGCTGCCACCAAATTTCGTTAAATTGCTGGGGAGGTCCAGATACATGAGGACAGGAATAGAAGGATTATTCTTTATTAATATACAGACGAGGGTTACAACCTCCCTAGGGCATTAGAAGGGGATACCTGCCACGGGACATTCTAAAACGCTTAATGTGAAAATGCGTAACGCAACTTAATGTATTAAAACAGTCACCACAAATCACCAAATTTCTCGCGAATGTATCTGGCCATAAAGACTTACCTGACAAGAAATCAAAACCGAAAATGCTAGGAATATGGGACTTTAAGCCTTTTCTTTATGGGCGTCAATGGAGGGGAAAACGCTTTGACGTAAGATGAAGTCCATATTCCTAGCATTTCGGTTTTGATTCTTCTTCCCTGGCATGGGTGACGGGTGCACCACGTTCCCAAAGCCACGTTAGCCTCGAGCGAAATGCCCGGAGAAACCGCTCACACCAGCGCTGCAACCCGATCTCCTCCCCTTTTAAAACACACATTTCTATGGCGTTAAATTAGTGCCAAAAGTCGTGCGCATAAAAACAGAAAATCCATGCTCTCTACGCGCTCGCGATTGCACAGCACTCACTCACTCGCTCGCCGTTAAATTAGGGCCAAAAGTCGAACCACGCGCGTGCGTGTGCTCGAGTGCTGAAAACCCATCCCCTCTACGCGCTCGCGTCTGCACAGCACTCGCTCGCTCGAATTTCCCGCTTCGTCTTACCGTATATAAAAGAATGGGCCAATGTACGGTAAATTGCATTGTGAATAAAATTTCTTAATACAACATCACAAAACCAATTTAATAAATTCAAATCCTGGGAAGAACGCTCCTCAGATATTAGTTCTCGGGTTAGTGTTAGCAGACTATAGGCGAAACCACCTTAAGTGCTATCTGTTAATGTTTATTAAATTAGCATTAAAATGGAGAGGTTTATAATATCTTTTGTCCTTGTAGCTGCTAAATACACTCATTATTAAAGCCATAAAGTTGTCTGCCTACTACATTGGAATCTCCACTGAGTAATAGTGTTTTTGATGGATTTTATTTAACTTTATTATACTCTGGTCCTTAGATCTAATGTCATACTTCTTCACTTATATTGTTTGTGAAAAGGTTTACCACGGTCAAACAGAGCAGCCAACTACATCATCATACATGAACAAGCACCTCACATAAACAAAACATTTCATTTTCATAATTAAAACTTTTGAATGGTAGGGCCTAGTGTGTGGATCAGAGACAAGATCTTGACACCTCATTAACTATAATTTGTTCTGTGAACAGCTCAGATACCACCCTTCTCGAAAGTCTTCTGCATAAAATAGAAATAGGATTCAGCGCGACTCCACTAAATTTGGATTACCTGGAGTTCCTTTGTCATCAGGAGCTGTATCTTCTGCAGGCCCTGTCTAATCACATTGAAGTACCTCCTGCTATCACCCTGGCTTTGCAAGAGCTCTTTGACCTTGTGAGGGCACATCTGGAACGTCCAGCCCCATGTGTCACACAGGAAGTCGCTGCCACCAATAGACGACCCAAGATTTTGATTGAAGAACAATGTTTGAAAGAAATGCTCCATACTCAACTTCCTGTGCCTTGCATAGCCACACTGATGGGTGTTTCAAGAAGAACAATCTTAAGAAGAAATAAAAGAGTATGAGCTCTGTGTTAGGGAACTTGACAATTTGGTTTCTTCTGTCAAGAATGATCTACCAAATGCAGGCTACAGGATAGTCAATGCAAGGCTGCAGTCAATGGGCTACAGGGTTCGGTGGAGAAGAGTTGGCAGCCTCCATGCATAGGGTTGATTCCATGCGCATCATATAAAGGTTGTCAAGTCTTGGCTGTGTTGTACGCAGAATGTACCAGGGCCTTTGTCTCTAGTACACGTGGACACAAACCACAAGTTGATCCGGTTTGTATTACCAGCAAATTTATTTGGAGTAAACCCTGGGTGGATTGGTGTGAGGTGGGTGGTGGGGCTTTGGAGAAGATTTCCTGCCGATCAACACTAGCAACTTATATCTATCTGTCATGGAGGTCTCGGGACTCACAGATATTCAGAGACTTGTGGATAGTTTACCAGTGGTTTTCAGCAGGAAATAGTTATTACTACAAATTGTCACCCCCCCCCCCCGCCCCCCACAGAAACTGGATCTGGCTATAGTGGGAAAATCTTTTTTTTTTTTTTATTTGTGAGAACTTGAAAGCAAAACAAAACTTGGAAATAAATATTGCTCATTCACCAATTTTCTAATCTGGGGTCTAAAGTGGTCAGGCTTGCAAGTGTATTTGGTTATTTGTCTATCCTAGCCTGTTGCAGTGTATATTTCCTGTATATTTTGCATGTAAAAAATGTTGTTTGTTATGTCAGTGCTTAATATTATCATGTAGTCTTCATGAACTTTCTTCATCTTGGCCAGGGACTGCATTTGAAAAGTAGCCACTGACTAAAATTGGCACATTTTCAGAAATGCCAGCAACAATACTGATAATGAACACCCCTCTAACTGACTCTCAGTTGGTTAGAAAAAAGACTTTTAAGAGAAAAGAAAGCCTTCCTTTGGTTTTGCATTTTTCTCTTTTTTGTTGGCTGTGCACAATATATTAGAAGAATACCTTACTATTATATTAGTTAAGAAATAACAGATTGCGTATATACAATATTAAGGTGATAACAACAACCCTCACTGTCTCTAGGTGCTGCTTCAGACAGGGCATTCTGCAGCAGGGACACCACCCGTCGTGCAGCATCCAGCAAATCTCCCTATCACAACAGCCCACATAACAGAATAACATTAGTGTATGATTCAGTAGGGCTAGTCCAGGTCTGGAAGTAGTTGGGCCAGATTTTTAACCAAGAAATTTAGCTGGGCCAGACATTTTCAGCGGCCCAGTAAGCAACAGGTAATGGCATTTTAAACAAACACAAATCAAGGTTATTTTAAAAAACTACAACTGAACAGAATCTGAGAGCAATATTTTTTTTCACTTCTGAAATGAGAAAAATATTTTGGTCGTATCTGACCTAGACGCATCCCAAAGAAAAAAAATGCCTATTTGATGGTAAACAGACATAAAGAATAAGGGTAAAAATCGTCTATAATCATCATCCGCTTATACTGTGGTGATCCATTTCACCCACACAGGCATGATCACCATTAGCGGTTTTCACATTATTGTCGAGTGGTGACTATTCACTTTACCTCTGCTTTCTCCGACATCTTCCTGATTCTGCCGCCAACAAGGGGCTCATAGGGTGGAGACTGAGGGTGTTAAACAGACCAATCTTTTGTCACTGAATGCAACAAATAATGTATTTATCTGTCAAAAGTCCAGCACCAGGAAAAGCAACAGAGTGACAGTAGAAACTGTAATAATAATGGAAGTGCGCCGCCCTACAGGGAAGGAGGAGTGATGGGAGTCACCGGTGGTGGCTAAGCGCGCGTGGGGAGAGGCGTCGTACTGTGAGGCTTCATGAACTTCCGATGGGGCAGTGCTGTCATACAGCGGGGAGCCTGAGAGGGGCACTGTGGCCGGGTGCGAGAGCCCCTGGGTAATGAGTTGTAGAGCTGCGCAGTGTCACGATCGGGTACAAGCAGGCAGGCGATCGTGCGGGCAAGGCGTGCAAGGAGCAAGCGGACAGGCAAAAACGGGAGTTTAATTAGGAAGCGCGGACGGGGGAAACATCTCACGCATACAAACAATCAATGACAGACACTGGACTCAGGTAAGACACGGACTGAAATACACAGGACTGAGCAAATTAAACTAGATACAGCTGGGTACAAATCGGGAGAAAACACGTGGGTAATCAGGGGGCGTGGCACACAGGAGGAGCGGACGAGCCGGGCATGACACGCAGGAACTGAGAGCCCAAGCTGTTGGACATTCCACTGGACTAGGAGACTGGGGTGAGTGAGGAGGAGCTCATTGACCACAAACTGGGATACTGGCTGTGTGTGTGAGCAATGGGGTGGAGATTAAGGAAAGACGTTAAATCAGCATGCAGTGTTGCCTGGAAACAACAACAAATATACTAGTGTCACTGTACTAAAAACAATATCAAAATAATGCCTATTTTTTATTCATTTTACTTGTAGAGTGCAAAGTACAAAGGAAAACAAAGAGTAACTATGGCGAAATAAATCAAAGCATGTCCAGAATGATGGGCCTGAATGGATCAGGACAGAAGAAGGCGAAAGTCCTGTTAACGAGGTGAGACGATGCAGACACAGGCCAGGATGTGGGTATAGGCGAGAACAAGAGGGAAGACGGGGGGCCCGAGACTCAGCATGGGGGACAGGTGGGGGTGGGGAGGCACGGGCTCACCTGGAGCTGCTCCCGGAGGGTGCCGCTATGACTCCATGGGTAACATGCCGGAATGGGACGGCACCTGTAGGCTGGACCAGTTGTCATGGGGAGGGCAACATGGACAGACAGGTAGACGAGCTGTCTGAATAAGCAGCTGCAAGTATAAAACAATAAATGAAGCAGGTATGTGGTGGGGCAGTGTTACAGCGTCCTTAATATGGTCAATACAGAAAAGGCATGTTATCATGTTATGTATATACTGCCTCCAGTTACTTAATGCCTAACTTTAATACATTGATTGATTTGTTCACTGCTGCAGCCTGTGTCAACTTTCCTTTCAGACAGATGTAAAGTCCATTCTGTTTTTGTTCTGTGTAGTTTTTTTTGAACAGCATATGGCTGAATTCTGTTAAACCTCAGACTGAAGAATAATTGTGTTAATTGAAAAGCAAATATCAAAAACTCAGTCTGCAGGAATGTTTTTCTAAATATTTCTGTGGACTTTTGGAAATTTCACGAAATTCCATTGCTCCATTACATAAACACTGAGTGAGATTTCATTCCCATTACTGCAACGTATGAAGAGGATTATGACTTATTACTTTAGGTTATCGGACTGAGTGAGTTTTCGAAAATTTGCTCTTCGATAACTGAAGCAGTGCTGTGAATGCAGAGGTTATATGCGTCGCATATCAACAGAACTGTATGTTTATGTCTTGTCTTAATTATTTTGATTAAATGTCTAACTATTCCAATATGTGTGAACATACTTGGCCAATATAAGCTGATTCTGATTCAGTCAGAGGGTAATCGTCGGTGTGCTGTTACTATCGAGGTGACCCACACAGAGAGCTTAGGACCATGATTCAGTGTGTGCTTGTGTGAGGGGACAGGCAGGGCGGCGGCTCACTGGGTGATGCACTCCTGTGGGTATAGGGGCTGGGATAGGGGGCGGAGCAGTTACTCCTCAAGGAGGAGTAACAGTCACAGCCGTGGGGGGAGGAGAGGGAGAGGGTGCTCCCAAACTGGGGGTGTGGGTTTGATGAAGAGCAGAGAGACCCTGAGCCTGGGATGAACCAGCTGCCTACTGAAACGAAAGCGGATAAAGACAGAAACTAGAACCTCAAACTAAACAACACAAACAACAATATCAAGTTATATTCAATCATTAAACCGTTATATATTTAATCTAAACATTAGTAATAAATATCGTTCCGATTCAAAATATCATTTACGGGTGAATCTTATGACTTGCATTGGAAACAGGAAACGGGCCAAGCTGCAGGGCCAGTTCAAAGGCATAGTGCGAGGCGCCCAGAAAGGGGGCGAGGTCTGGGCGGAGTCAGCTAAAGAAGAAAAAGGCCTGACCTTTTTCTGGATGCTGTGGACTGTGTTTGTGTGTGAGCTGCAGCTGCATTGTTCCTTACATTTTTTTTATTAACAACCAGCACCGTGAGGTTTGGCCTGGACTGGGTCCTGTCCTGCACGGTTGAAGACATTGTTGACTGATGGTCAGCCCGTGTTCTGTTGGATCCCACCAGAAAGGAAATGGGAAATCCCGTTTGGATCGGATGCTGACAGTTGAAAAAAAACTCATGTCTGTGTGTTATGAAAGAATATCAATAAATGTTTCCGAAAGGGGATGACTCATTTGGTAATTATTTACGGCTTATGTTATGGCTGAGAAATTTACAGTCTTTACTAAAGTCTGACTTCTTTCGAGTCACCTTTAATATAGATTGGACACTCTCTATGCTATGTACAATACTATATATAGATGGTACATGTTTACTTGCTTGCACAGATGGTTGATTAGGTAATTAGTTGTAAGTGTGTGTGTGTGTGTGTGTGTGTGTCCAATCGCATGTATGTCCAAGGTCCATAGTAAGTAATATACACTGATCAAGAGATGCCTGAAAGTGGATGAAAAGAGGACATTAGTGGGTGTATCACTTAGTGTAACGGGTGCAGGAAAATGAGCAGGACTGCAAGCCATATAATGACCCACTGTCCTTATCTAGCTCTTAATACAGTATGCATACAGTGATGTATCTACAATGGACAGCTACTATAAGCAGATAGCACAGTACAGGTGCTTAATCTGTATGCTATTTCCATCCATCCATTGTCCAAACCGCTTATCCTACTGGGTCACAGGGGGTCCGGAGTCTATCCCGGAATCAATGGGCACGAGGCAGGGAAGAACCCCAGGATGGGGGGCCAGCCCATCACAGCTCACACTCACACACCATTCACTCACCACATGCACACCTACGGGCAATTTAGCTACTCCAATTAGCCTCAGCATGTTTTTGGACTGTGGGGGGAAACCGGAGGAAACTAGCAGCTTTGTGTGGTAATTGTTTGTATTAAAAATACATTGGATCAAGTCAAATTATTTTTATGAAGAATTAACATCTAAAAGCTGCTAGTAGACCGTGGGAAAATAATTTTTCTATTTTCTTGCTTGCCATCTCGTGGCCAAAAGTAGGTATTGCAATTTCCATCATATGTAAGAGGGCCTGCCCATCAGAGTAATGTACATCCTGTGACATGTATTGACTATCAAGACAAACTGAAACACGGTGTATTAGGCTGTCAATGAGTACTGGACTAGGGTGAAAAACTGCCTGATAATCTACCTATTAACTAGAAGAGTACAAACTGGAGACGGATCCCCTAATACAGAGGGATTAACGTCTGTGCCACATCCAGAACCATTCAGTGTAGGAGTCTGGTGGTTCTACTGGATACTGACAAGTACCCAGCCCCTTTGTTCCCTCTGATAATCATCAGTCCCTCCTCTGAATGCCCTTCACCACTCTATTCCTGAATAGGTACACATTTAAATATGCTAGCAAGATCAAGGTATTGGGATAACTGTTAGGTTCGCTGTTAAGAGAGTTGCAGTGAAAACCATCATACACAGTGGCCCTTTCTGGATAAGATTACCTCCCTCTGATCTAACAGGTCAAGATCAAAGCAAGGTGCATTGCAATGTCTGACACCCAGCACACTACAGCATATAAAATACAGGTATCCATCGCCTTCCGCATTTGGAACCAGGACCACTTGTTGCAAGTCAATTTGGGCGTATCCTCAAGTTATACGAGAGAGGCAAGACATTAAGGACAGTATACACAGTACTGAAATATAATGTACATATTAAACCACAGCACTTAATAAACAGATACTGCACTTACATTTCACAAAAAAAAAATAAAGCACAGATTGCACTAAGAAATCAAAAGATGCATGTGCTAGCAAACAGTGGGAGCTGAGGAAGAAGCAGTGGTGAAATACTTTATTGTACAGTTACAGTAAGTTTCTTTTTATAGAATGAAATAGCATACAGGGGGCGGCATGGTGGTGCAGTGGTTAGCACTGTTGCCTCACACCTCTGGGACCCGGGTTCGAGTCTCTGCCTGGGTCACATGGGTGTGGAGTTTGCATGTTCTCCCCATGTCGTCGTGGGGTTTCCTCCCGCAGTCCAAGAATATGCTGAGAATATGCTGAGGCTAACTGGAGTTACTAAATTGCCCGTAGGTAGGCCATGTATGAGTGAATAGTGTGTGAGTGTGCCCTGTGATGGGCTGGCTCCCCATCCTGGGTTGTTCCCTGCCTCGTGCCCATTGCTTCCGGGATAGGCTCCAGACCCCCCACGACCCAGTAGGATAAGCGGTTTGGACAATGGATGGATGGATGGAAATAGCATACAGATCTTATAAGCACCTGTACTGTGCTATCTGCTCTTAGTAGCTGTCCATTGTAGATACATCACAGTATGCATACTGTATTAAGAGCTAGACAAGGGTCATTATATGGCTTGCAGTCCTGCTCATTTTCCTGCACGCGTTACACTAAGTGATACACCCACTAATGTCCTCTTTTATCCACTTTCGGGCATCTCTTGATCAGTGTATATTATTTACTATGGACCTTGGACATACATGCGATTGAACGCACACACACACTTACACTAATTACCTAATCATCATCTGTGCAAGCAGGTAAACAATTACCATCTATGTAAGTATTGCACATTGCATAGAGAGTGTCCAATCTATATTAAAGGTGACTCAAAAGAAGTCAGACTTCAGTAAAGACTGTAAATTGGCAGCCATAACATAAGCCGGTAAATAATTACCAAATGAGTCATCCCCTTTCGGAAACATTTATTGATATTCTTTCATAAACACACAGACATGAGTTTTTTTTCAACTGTCAGCATCCTTCTCGATTGTCAGAAGCTCTGCGTTAGAGGGAGGTTTACTGGTCTTATACTCTTCTGGCACCTTGTGTGATTCCTGACTTGGGACATCAGTTTGGCTCCTTCTGTATGTGGTTTACATTGAATTTGTTCTTTAAAGTTGCCCCTTCAGAATTAGACAGTGTAACCAGCTTGCCACATATTGCCTGGATGACATAAGGTCCGGTAAAATCCGGTTCCGTTCTTCCTCCTTTCCGTCCCCGCTTCCTCATGTTGAACAGAAGCGCCTCATCTCCAACATGATAAACTGTGTTTTGGTACCTCTTTTGTATTCGTTTACCACATGCCTGCTTCTGTTTTTCCTGTGACTAGGAGATGTTTTCAGCTGTTGTTGCTTATTGTCTCAACTACTTTATTTTTTTCATCAAAAAACGTGCCGTAGCTTTTCTCATCGGGAAGAATAATTGTGGAAAGCTGAAGTGGAAAAACATTCATAGCAAATTTATTATTCACAGATCATTATAAAGAGTCATTTTCTAAAAGCATTAAGAACAATGTAATTTGCTGTTTCAAGATATGTTTTTAAATAACTACTTGTCAGTCATAAGAAACTCTTCAACACACATGATCCGATCTTGCCACAAATCATTTTTTAATCTCACTTTTGTTGCCAGCAGTTCAGACATTAATGGCTGTGTGTTGAGTTATTTTGAGGGGGACATCAAATTTACACCATTTACAAGCTGTACAACTGATTACTTTACATTCTATCAGAGTTTCATATCTTTAACGTTGTCCCTTGAAAAGATATAATAAAATATTTACAAAAATGTGTGGGGGTGTACTCACTTTTTGTGAGATACTGTATATTAAGGATTGATTGTCAATAATATCTGTAATTCCTGATGTAATGTTAAAAGAATAGAGCCTGTCTCACACAGTTCTAAAACAACCTCAAAAACAGACTTACCATTTTATGTCATCATTCGTTTTCTCATCCAGGCCATTGGTTTGGGGATGATATGCAGCAGTGATCAACGGCAGAACAGAACAGGGGCTCTGAACGCAGTATGGATTAAAAAGGAATTAACCATCTCTCTCAATATAAATTAGGATCATTTATTCTCTACAAGAGGCCCCCATAGAATAGTGCATCCATCCCCTCACTCATGTTTAGACAGACGTAAGGCAACAGGCCAATGACATTCAGAACAGCAACAACATCAACAATTGTACAGCTAGTTTTAAAATTTAATAAAAAAGACAAACCAATTAGGTAATATTAAATGAAATTATTAAAATGTGCAGATTTAATAGTCAGAAATAATTTGCGATTTTAAGAGCGGAAAGGATACATTAAAACTCAATTACATTTATCCCTTAATAATATAAAAAGGTTTTTGAATTTTACATCATGATTAATGCGAACTATATGTGATTACTAATTACTGTTGACTTATTTCCTGTCTGGACGTTTCCCTCCTCATTGTTAAAAGTCATTATATGTCTGGGTGCCAGTCAGTGGAAGCACACAGACATGTTGGCCAGCTGTCATATTCATTCAGCACCAGCCCATCAAGTAGAGAATTCAGCACACGGACAGTGACCTGTGTTACAATGACATCAGGTCATTGGCTCTAAATATTTTTCTAGATATAACTAAATGGCTCTATTGTAGAAATTTCCAGCCAGAGTCTTGTGGTGCGTTCGTTTTTCTCTCGGAACTTGGAAATTCCAAATTGGGTGACATCACATCCAACAATCTCCCGTTCAAGCTAGCACAACTCGGAACAAACATGGCTGCCTCCATGAATACGCTGCTGTGTTGTTGCTTTATATTTTAGCAGTTATGGGAGTAAGATTATTATTTCAGACAAATAAACAAGAAAACAGGAAACTAGTCAAACCACATTAAAAGCTTTATAAAGTATTTTAGTACATTCATAGCGATATTCTTTTTTCGAGAGGCAAACAAACTACAAAACAAACCAAAACACTAACAAGTCTGGTTAAAAATCTGATATTGCATGTTAGGATACTGTTTACGGTCACTATATGGTATTCTCTAAATCGAACACGTGCAATTACATTAATATTTACTAATAATTATAAATAATAATAATAATAATTGGGGCGGTATGGTCGTGCACTGGTTAGCACTGTTGCCTCACACCTCTGGGACCCAGGTTCAAATCTCCGCCTGGGTCACATGTGTGTGGAGTTTGCATGTTCTCCCCATGTCGTCGTGGGGTTTCCTCCGGGTACTCCGGTTCCCCCCCCACAGTCCAAAAACATGCTGAGGCTAATTGGACTTGCTAAATTGCCCGTAGGAATGCATGTGAGAGTGCATGGTGTGTGTGAGTGTGCCCTGCGATGGGCTGGCCCCCCCATCCTGGGTTGTTCCCAGCCTCGTGCCCATTGCTTCCGGGATAGGCTCCGGACCCCCCGTGACCCAGTAGGATAAGCAGTTTGGAAAATGGATGGATGGGATAATAATTAAATTTAACAAAATAAACATTTTTAAGGATTTGTATAAATAGAATTAATGATGAGTGTGTAAGCCGCCATGTTGAAATTACGTCACAGGGGCAACTCGGACAAGAAGATTCTGTCAGACATTAACGTCATAAAAGAGGCGTTTCTAATGGGAAGTGATGTTTTTTCGTGACGTTTTTGTCCGAGTTGGAGTGAAATAATCAAACGCAGCATGTGTTCCTATTTGAAGAGAATATTCTATTTTTATTCTAAGGAACTACAGAAAATCAGCTCTGCATGTGATCTCCCCTTTACTGCTCGAGCAGGGCACACGCACATCAACAAGTGTCAAGGCAGCAAGTGCATGCAAACAACTTCTCAGGACGGTTACAGTATAGGACCTTCAGAAAGAGCCAGACTGCGGCGTCATTCAGAGATTCCATTGTCTAAGGCTTGCACTAAAACATTACAGCATATTTAAACAAAGTAGCATGGCACCTGTGTCAGAATCCCTCCCTGCCTTGTTCTGTTCTCTCTTTGTTGTCCCCATTTAGCCTGCACATGTCACTGGCCATCCTGACTCCTCTTTTGATTGTGGGTTTTAAGGATATCAGTGGGTCTGTGTTTTCATAATTGTCCCCCCATGGCCACCATGCTGCTCAGCCCTTGATTCCAACTACAGTTGCTACTAGGACTGTATAACAGGATTGGCCACCTGTTCTACCTTTACTCGTTCAGCCGCATTCATGAGTCTGGCCTATAGGTTATTCAAATTTTGTCCTGCCAAATTTACCGGACAGGAGGTGGACACTGCAAATGAATGTGTGAATACTCCAATACCTACATCTTTACAAGTTACCTGAAGTGGTTTGGTAAATGATTGTGAGGTTGGAAGTCCTTCTTGATGTCTGTTTGCAGCTCATCCACCAGCAACTGCACGAGTTGTCGCTCCCAGAGGGAATCCCACTCTCGGTCCGCTGGAGGGTCCATCTCACTGTAGCTGGAGTATGTTTCCATCAGTCACTTGGCGTGGGGCTCACAGAATTTACCAGGCTCCTGTTTAATCTGACGCACCTTAGTCCAGTCCATGCATCTGGGGAACTTCTCTGAAAATCTCTGGCAGATTCTTTGCAGCTATACTTGATATTGGGTACTTGCCGCAACTAAGTAATGGGTTGTTGAATCAAAGTCCCGTTCCATGTCAAAAATAACCCCATTTTAGGGTTTTGTTAAACAACTGGTCTAATTTGGATGCAGAGGTTCTGCACGGAAGGCCCAGTCTCTGAAGGGCTGTGGCATAGCGAGGCCTGTTCTGCCTGGAATCCGGCAGGTCACTGGCAACATCCCCCAACTCCTTCATCTATAAGGTCGGGAAACCAGAACGTTTACTCCCCCTTATGGATAAGGACATACCAACGTTGGGGCAACTCCTGCTGCCTGAGTCTTCAACCAAGTCCAAAACAAAAGTATACAATGTTAGGAAGGGTAATTCAATGGTATGAGACTGAAACTAGAAACTGTAAATCGGATGGAGTTAAATAGCAATACTGTGGAAGAGGCATGGGAATTTTTTAAAAGCACATTGTTGCAAGTGCAAAAGAACTTCATACCCGTTTCCAGAAAAACTAAATCTAGGAAACTGCAACCAAGCTGGTGTCATGACCTGCTTGTACGATCCTCGTGTGTGCCACGCCCCCTCATTAACCATGTGTGCTGCCCCGATTGTAACCAGCTGTTTTCTGTCAGTTTGAGTAGTCCTGTGTATTTAGTCCACATTCAAGTCTGTTTCCCCAGTCCTGTCATTGAAATCTCTCGCTGTTGGTACCTGTTTTCATCAATAAACCCTCATTCCCGACTCTCCGTTTCCCGGATCCTTGATTCCTCGCTTCCTGCCTGTTCGTCCAGCACGCGATGTCACAGGTGGTTTACTACGAAAATTAAGAATAAAGTCAGGAGCAAAAGGGCTTTCTTCCACAAATGGAAATTAACTAATGATTTCAAAATAAAGCAGGAGTATCTACGTCTACAGGTTTAGTTAATAACAGTTATAAGGATGACGTTAAAAGTTTCTTCCAATATTTTAACTCCGAAAGAGCTCTAAAAGCTGAAAATCACTCATTTGCAGGATAGTAAGGGCCTTATAATTGAAAATGAAATTGATATAAATGAGTTTAATGATTATTTTACAATGGCTGTTCACAGTAGAATAGCTTACCACCATTTAGTACAAATACAACGATGTCTATGACCAATATATGTATAACTGAGGCTGATGTGGTACAAAGCCTAGCTAAGCTCAAAATAAATAAATCGCAAGGCCCTGATGGCATCTTATCTATAGTTTTAAAAGAGATGAGGGGTATTATTAGCCAACCTTTAACTTTACTATTCCAGAAATCATTATCTGCTGGTGTGGTATCTTCTGATTGATGTTAGATCATGTCTCATGTCCAGAGAGGCTACAACAGGATCTGGATTTAATTAGCGACTGGGCTCATACGTGGCAGATGAAATTTAACATAGATAAATATAAGGTAATCCATGCAGGGAGCAGAAATATAGTAAATATAGTAAAGTACAGATATTTTATGGGTTCCACTGAAATAAAGGTAGCTGATTACGAGAAAGATCTCGGTGTGTATGTTGATACTTCCATGTCCCACTCTTGCCAGTGTGGGGAAGCATTAAAAAAAGGCAAAAGGATGTTGGATTAAACTCCACACACCTAGAGATGTAAGTCAAGAGAAGTGATGCTACGATTATATAATTCCTTGGTAAGATCCCACCTAGAATACTGTGTGCAGGTTTGGTCACCATACCTTCAGAAGGACATTGCTGCCTTGGAAAAGGTGCAACGTAGGATGACTAGAATGATTCCTGCACTTAGAGGAATGTCTTATGAGGAGAGGTTCGCTGAGCTGAATCTGTTTAGCCTCAAGCAAAGGAGACTATGGGGGGACATGATCCAGGTATATAAGATTCTAACAGGTCGGGATGCTGTTCAGCCAAATGACCATTTCAATATTAATTTAAAATACTAGAACTCGTGGCCATAGTGGAAATTAGCTGGAGAACATTTAAAAATGAATCTGAGGAAGCACTTCAATTCAATTCAATTTTATTTATATAGCGCTTTTAACGACATGCATTGTCACAAAGCACTTTACATTTAACCGGCCAGAACCCCACCAAGCAAGCCTGAGGCGACAGTGGCAAGGAAACTCCCTCTAGCAGGAAGAAACCTTGAGTGGAACCTAGACTCAGAAGGGGACCCCATCCTCCTCTGGGCGACCAAGGAGCATGAAACTGCATTTACATTGACATTCATTAGAGTTCATATAGTTATAAAGTCCCAGTTGGTTTCATGTAGTTATATCCAGGAGTCCAGGTGCGGGTTCACACGGTGTAGTCGGCTCGGTATCAGCTCGAAAAAGAGAAGATGGAGAAGAGTTATTGCCCTACACCTAACCGGCAGGACTAAAGCAACTATGACAGCCTGCCTAAAAGAGTGACCTGGAAGGAAGCACAGGCATGAGGGTTTACAGAGGTTTTGGCGTCAAGCCACCTCCCATCCACAGCTTAAGTGATCGGCGAGAGTGGCAGGACGACAGCACCAATCCCCCCTTTCCCCTTCAATCTCAAATAACTATGAACCTCCAGATTTCCCATTCACCTTAGAAAAGAAGATTTAACTATCCAAAAGACTGGCGAAAGAGGTACATCTTAAGCCTTGACTTAAAAGCAGAGATTGTGTCTGAGTTCCGAACACTAATAGGAAGTTTATTCCATAGCTGTGGTGCTTTATGAGCAAATGCTCTTCCCCCAAAGGTAATGTTCTTTATTCTGGGTACGGATAGAATACCTCCATCTCGTCATCTAAGTGTATGATTCGGAACGCAAATGAGGTCACTCACATACTGCGGTGCAAGACCATTTACAGCTTTATAGGTTAAGAGCAGTGTTTTGTAGTCAACACGAAATCTAACTGGCAGCCAGTGCAGTGAAGATAAAATTGGGGTAATATGATTATATGTTTTAGTTTAACTATTGCTAGTAGCGGTTCAATCAATGCTGGGAGCATCGCTGAATAATTTTGATGGAACAGGGTCTAGCATACAAGTAGATGAATTTGAAGATAAAATTAAGTACATCAGTTCTGACTGGTTAACCAATATTCAATATTCAAAATGTTCTGTTTAATTGAGCATATTTTTGGTCAAAAAGTTTCATAAAGTCGTCACTGGAAAATAACCAGTGGTCTGGTTATTAGTCAGCTTGGACACCATAGTAAATAGGAATCTAGGATTATTTTTGTTTATTTCAATTAGTTCTGATAGATACTAGATGATTTGGCGGCACTAAGAGCCTTTTTGTAGCTACCCATAGCCTCTTTCCATGCTAGTTCGAACACCACTAGTTTAGTATGATGCCACTTACATTCTGTAAGGACATAAAACTTATAGGTCCTGCAGGCCCCAACTCTGATCAGCCTGCATCAGTCTATTTCAGAGCTCCGCTGGCCCAGGCAAGACTGGACTCAACTCGTCAAACCACCCCTTTTAAGGAAGGCAAAGGCCTGCCGGCTCCTGAGAGACTGGATAGGAATAACTGGAGCAGCACAGAAAAAGCAAGACCTTTCACCCCCGGAGTGACCAGAGTTCCACAATCAATCCACAGCAACAACAGCTGTCAGCCTCCAGACACAGACACCTTTTCCACTATAAACAGGATAACTCAGCACACATAGATGTTAGGGACAAATACACGCATGTTTGGTCTCGTTTGAATAGGCATGAGACGAGGAGTATTATACTCTCAGATTTAAGGCAGTATAGCTTTTCCTAAGAGAAATACAGAAACTTCGGCTCAACCCACCAAACTGAGAGAGATTCTCTCATGGTAGAACAAGGGAATTACAACCACCCCCTAAAGTGATCTGATTGGCTGGGGACTTGAGAACCAAGGTCAGCAATGCCCCTAAAATTAACCATTGACCGAAATTAGTCAGTCTTCAGAAACATGCCATCACCTGGTCTGGATACTTAAGGAAGGGCTTCAGAAGTAGTCGGGGAGTCACTCTGTAATCAGAGCTCCCGCAGAGAACTGGGTGAAAGTCTATCTGTAGTCAGATACTTTCCACAGAACTTTGTTCACTCTCAGCTGAGGAATGTGATTGTTTAATATTGTATTTGTCCAAATGTATTTACAAGTATGTGTCCACATGTCAATAATTGTATATTGTAGTATTTTTAATAAATGTTGTTTCGATTACTTTATGACTGTCTGATTTGCTAACTTCTTCATAAACTTTCCAGATTGGACTTCTATCCTTATTAGGACTATGGTGGTAAATACTATCTTGCAGCCTCTGGGTTAAATCCCATTTATTTATCCGGGTCCCAAACTTGACTGCCCAAGTTAAGTTAGGTGGATACCAAAACTACACCTCTGGAGTTCGCACACGCTGATGACAGGTACCGGTCTACCCTCTGAGGGGCGTACACACTATGTTCCTAGGCACCGGGCATAGTCCCTGAGACGCTCACATGGTAAGACAATGGGTGGCATCGGCGGAGGCCCAAAGTAAACCTCGTACAACCTTTTTTATTTTTAACTGAGCAATTTTCTCTAGTGGAATTAAGCATAGATGCTAAATAATCCGTAATGCTATCAAGTTCAGCAGAATTCGACATTAGTTTGGTTGAAAACGATAGCTCAGGGAGGTTATCGATAAAGTTACTTGCTGTATTTGACGTGATTGTACGTTTGGCATATAGAAGCGAGTCGGGGGGCTAATATTTTGAGCAAGGGAAATATTGAACGCAATAAGATGATGGTCAGAGATAATACTGGACTGAGGCAGTAGAGTTGAATACATGATATGAAGACAACTGGATCACAACTGGATCACGGGGGAATCATAAGCAGGGAAGAACACACAGGCAAACAGCAGCAGCAACATTAAAGGCAGGACTGAGAAGCACATTTATACAAGGCTAAGCAGGGAGCAAACTAGAGGCACCTGAAATGAGTAACACAAGGGCAGGAAGGAGAGGTAAAACAAACGCGGAACAGGCATGGCACGTTATACCACACTAGGGAGGAAACGGGAGGTTCAGGAGGGCAGGGTGTGGCAGGGATCCGTTTCAAAATTTAATTTTGGCTTGTACAAACCTTGGTAAAAGCTGCAAAAGATCGATCAACCACTTTCTGAGCTATTGTCTTAACAAACAAAGCATCTGTTGGGGTGGCGGTGTCTGGGGAATACCATGTGTAATACACCTTGTGAAGATTTATATGTAAAACAAAATATTTTTTGATTCTATCACACATATAGAAATTATCCATCCATCCATTTTCCAAACCGCTTATCCTATTGGGTCGCGGGGGGTCCGGAGCCTATCCCAGAATCAATGGGCACGAGGCAGGGAACAACCCAGGATGGGGGGCCAGCCCATCGCAGGGCACACTCACACACCATCCACTCACACACACACACCTACGGGCAATTCAGCAACTCCAATTAGCCCCAGCATGTTTTTGGACTGTGGGGGGAAACCGGAGTACCCAGAGGAAACCCCACAACGACATGGGGAGAACATGCAAACTCCACAGACATGTGACCCAGGCGGAGACACGAACCCGGGTCCCAGAGGTGTGAGGCGACAGTGCTAACCACTGCACCACCATGCCGCCCCTTATAGAAATTATTCTAGGTTTAAATAGTAATTTAGCTGAGTAACTAGGCTGAAATTCTAGATAGTTGCAATTTTAAGAATTATTACTATTATTCACAGCTTTTAAGCATGCAGTTGGATGACGGATGGATGGATATTCAGCCACCAGAAATGCCAATTGTTGTTAAGAGGATCAAAGTCTGCAAAGTAGTATGCAGGGTTTAAGGCCAGAACACAGCATACTCTCCGACAGAAAGCATAAAGTTCACTGGGGGAATTTCTGTGGCCACTGCCTGAACAGCATGTGTGGAGAATGTTTATGAGGGTCGAGCCATGCAGAGCTGCTGGCCCTGGCATGTAATGATGAATCACAAATCAGTTAAAAATCGGTGCAAATGCATGAAGATTTAAACCGGCTGATGTGGAAAATGAATCACTATTGTAGGAGTACTTCACAGTACTTTAACAGAAAAACTGGTGTAATATTACATTTGATTTCACAATGTGAGTTTGACGTCAGATGTCACTGCGTATCACGTCGACATCGTACGTCAGTTTTTGGTTTTGAGCGAACGCGAGATGATGAATGAATTTGAAACTGAGGACGGCACAGTGGTTAGTGCTGGCTTCGGTCCAGGGCCCTTTCTGTGTGGAGTTCGCATGCTCTCCCCGTTTTCGCCGGGGACTCCAGGTTCCTCCCACGGTCCAAAAGCATGCAGGATAGGTTGACTGGTGAGTCTAAATTGGCCCTGTAGTTGTGTGAGTGTGTGCGACCTGCGGTGTGTAGGTGACTGCCTGGGCTTGGTTCCTGTCTGCGCCCCTTGTTCCCGGGATAGGCTCCGGTCTCCCCCGCGATCCCAGTTGGGATTAAGTGGTTTCAGAAAATGGATGGATGGACGCACCGCCCGATCTTCAATTGGCGGTGTGGCAGCATATTAGCTTTCCGGTAATCACAAACGAGGAGGAAACAGCGAGAAAAGCACAGACAAGACATAAACTGCATGCAAACATTGTAATAGACTGATAACATACACAAACAGGTCCACTGGCACCACCGTGAGCTGAGTGAAGATTATTAAAAGGGCAAAGCACGCTAAAAAGCTGCACATGCAAACCTTAGCTTATTTATTTGATTTATTTTTTTTTATTTACTTATTTTGATTTGGGATTTTTTTCAACAGTATTTTATTCAAATTCAGTTGCACTGTTCACAACAGTGTCAACAGTTCAGAAAGATAAATATAAGAATATTTTTGAATATATTTGTCTGCAGCTCATTCTGCAAAAAATGAGAAAATTGAACTCAGAATCGTGAATCGTATCAAATGGTGAGTTGAATGTATCGTTACATCCCTAGTTCTTACAGTAGTACTATGGTATGGTGGAGCCACATGACAGGAAGGCAGTACATTGCGAAGTCTGTTAAGAACATCATTCGCACTGAACTGCCCTCCATTGACCAGCTGTACTTTAACTGCCACAGTAACAAGGTTCAGTCTATAATCCAGGACTCTGACCACCATCCACAAACACTGACTAGCAGATTCATGAACAGCTTCATTCGCCAAACAATTCAAACCTGCAGCTTTTGCATCCCCTGTAATAGTCATTTCCACGGCAGCTGCACTGTACAGCTGTTCCTGCACTTTATCCACCACTGACCACGTATCATCCAGTTTTGTCCTGCTTTGTATCGCACTGTTTCTGCACCATGTTGTCTTGTACTCCCTTGTGTTGTTATGCACCATCTGTGTTGTTCTGAGCAGTGCCATGATGCAATATTACAAAAAGATCTTGAGGAAATGCAGAGTTCTGGAGGAGATTCTCACAGATCATGGCATGTGTTTATACTGAAGAAACTGTACAAATTGCTAGACATAAAACACAGGACTGGCAACTGTGGTACGTTTTAACACCTTGATAAAAAACTTAAAATCCATAGTAAGTAGGACAACCTCATAGAACCTTTACTAGTCATTGTTCAGAAGATTAACACGGATTAAAAACCATTACTATGAAAGCACGCTAATCAGTTAAGTTGATTATGTGGAGAGAGAGAAAAAAAACTGTCTTTGAAAAAGATCAACCATAGAACGAAGCTGCAGCATTGACACCCCCTAGTGGTGATTTGAAGATAGTTCTGTCTGTAGCAGCTAAGCAGTAGATTTGGCGTCAGGTGCCATGTCAAACTCAGTGCTGCTCGGTTTGAACGGCAGAAGCACAAAAATAAAGGGGGCATCTACTGCACGCCCCCCACCCTTGAAAATGGTACAAATTATCATGCAACAGTTTTCTTAAGTAAGTCTTTTTGGGCGTCTGCAGAAACCTCCACGATGCGATTGCCCTGATTAAGAAGTGCGCAGCGGATACAATTTGGGATGCATCGTTCATCCGATTTATTAATATATAATTATTAGTATGTCTATATTATTTTAGAAACGTTACTTGACGAATATTTTTCATTGAGATTGATTCCCCGTTTAAAATTTTGGTGACACTTCATATTTTTTAAGAGAGACAGACAATTTGACGCATGCAATTTGCAGAAATATGTTGTGCCGCTATAAAGTACACAGGCAGCATGACAAACATAAGTACTCACTGAAGCCACGACATACGCCCGGCTGGCCCCAGCGGTACCCCTAAGAAGAAGGCTTTTTTCACAACCCACGACCATCACGAGGGCAAAAAAAACTGAATAGCCTAGAATTTAGTTAATTACAAGGCACATATTTATTGGAGCAAGAGCTCTAACATAAAACTACCTTGTAATTATAAAGTATTATGGCTGTGAACAATGTACAAACAGGCACAGAAAGTAAAATACTCCAAAAATGCAAAGAACCTAAATATTTTTGTTTTCACCGATTCACTCTTGATGTGTTAGGAGTCACAGTTCAGTAGCCTATTCTTCAGTATCTGCATTTAAGACCACCAACTGCTCTTTCTCCTCCTTCGCTCGTCGGCTCAGAGTATTGGACTTGGTAAGTAATGTTGCCCTTTTGGTTCCAGCAGCACTCTCTGCTTCCTCTGCCATGTGCTCAGCATCCTTTTGTAAACTCTCACATACACTTTCCAGTGAGACTCTCTTCCTCTTGAGTTCCTCAAGTTTTCTTTTTTGCTTTTCGCTCATCTTTCACCTTTGGTCAGAGGCGCTTTGGTTGCTCCCCCACACACTCTGACATGGTCGCATATAAGCCTCTGTGCAACAACTGTTTCCTCTGATAAGTTGCAGGTCTCCACCTCTATTCGTTCCACTTCGGCTTGCCCATAGGACAGCAGCAGCAAGTTCTTGCAGAACATCCAGAGGTCAGGATAAGGCCCACTAACTTTTTGATGTAAAAAGACATCAACTTTGGATGGTGCTGAAGGAATGAAGGATATAAAATCCAAGCCTTTTGCCTCATTGTGCAGGTGATTATCAGACTGCTGGGATATTGCATCACCTGTAATTACATTAATTACAGTAGATTAGATGCAGATCAACAATGTCAATACACAGAATCACATGTAGAATAGGAAAGTGATTTATAACCCAATTTTCCTATGATACCATAAATGTGCAATCATTTTAATTTAATCTTGAGATATCTCTAGGCTCATCAAAGAAAATATAACTGGGCTGATGCTTCTTTTCAAACACCAAGAGTCGGTCTTCTAAATACTGCTAAAATCTACGTGTTAACACTATTCAGTTCAGGGACGGATTATGGGTTGTGTGGGCCCCTGGGTAAAACGTTCGCGAGGCCCCCCCCCCACCACCACCACCTGCACCACCACCACAACCACCACAAGTCAAGGGCCCTTGGCAGCCAAACACCCTCCCTATAGGGTCAGGGGACCTTGTAGGCAGAGGATCAAAGAATGTAGGCCCTCTAAAATAGACAAACGAAAATACATTGCTGATAAGCGTTGCAAATTGTTTTGGGCTTGGGGCCCACGGGCCCCCTGCACCCCAAGGGCCCCTGGGCAGCGGCCCCGCTAACCCGGTTTGTAATCCGTCCCTGATTCAGTTAGATGTGAAAAAAGAAAAGCATAATTTAAAAATAATATTCTGAACTATCCTATTCTTATCCTATGATTTACCAGCAGATATCCTGCCTGCCAACCGATTCTCCTGCGCAAACTTCTGCATGAGATTTCTCCTTTTCTGCTGGCAGTTATTGTCACGATCGGGTACGGGTGAAGCGGCGATCGTGCGGGCAAGCAGGCAAGCAGGAAGCAGGAATACGGGGCAAACGGGAGTTTAATACGAGGACAGGGACCGGGAAACAGCTCACGCTTACGAACATCAGACATTAATGACAGACAAAGCAAACTGGGGAGACCAGGACTTAAATACACAGAACAAGGCAGCAGGAAACAAGACACGACTGGGCAGGATCAGGAAATCACACGTGGGTAATTAGGGGGCGTGGCACACACGAGGAGCGGACGAGCCGGGCATGACAGAACCCCCCCCCAAAGGCGCGCTACACCGGGCGCGCCAAGGAAGGGGGCGACGGACGGGACGAGGCAGAACAGGACCTGGAAAACAAGAACAGAATTTACGCACGACGGGAAACAGGACCGAAGCACAAAACAAAGCCAGGGACAAGACGTGCGACAAGAGCTGACAAAGGGATGGGAAGGCAGACAGACAGATCAGGAAGGGAGAAACAGAGGGAACAGGCGGAACACAAGGAGCGGGAGTGACGGGAGGGAACGACGGGAAACCAGGAATGGAGAAAGGAGGAAAGACAGGAGGAGGAGCAAACAAAGGAGGGACCAGGGCAGGAGAGAAGGGAGAGAAGGCGGGGGAACAAAGGGGAGCCCGTGGGAGCCCCAGCGGGCGACGGGCGGCAGCCGGAGGGGCCGCAGGCGGCCGGGAGGCCGGAGCCGGAGGGGACCGAGAAGGGGCAGAGGAGACAGGGCGAGGGACCCGCGGAGGGGCCAGGGAGGGAGCAGGAGGGAGCACCAGGGAAGGGGACGAGGGAGCTGGAAGGGGCCAGGGCGAAGGCACGGAGGAGGGGGGAGCCGCAGCAGGCGGCGATATCCGGGGGAGGGCCGGAGGTAGGGGCCCCGCAGGCGACCGACCAGGACCCGGAGAGGGGAGCGAGGCAGGGCGACGAGGCACCGGAGAGGGACCCGCAGGCGCCAACCGAGCCCCAGCGCAGGCGAGGCAGGGCGAGCCAGGGGGCAGGGCGGGCGGGACCCCAGCCCTGCGTCTGTGTCCCCTCCCTTTACGGGACACAGACCCCAGGTCGGGGTCGAATTCACCGGGGTGAGAGAGACAAAGTCACTGGAGGAGAAGGGACAGGAGCTGGAGCTGCTGCAGGCGGAGGGGGCGCCTCTGGAGCGCGGTCAGGGACTGGAGCGCGGTCAGGGACTGGAGCGCGGTCAGCTGGCCCGGGAGCCGCTGGAGCGCGGTCAGGACTTGGAGCGTGGTCAGGGGGCGCCTGCCCTGGAGCTGCAGCAGGCGGCTGCAGTGGGGGCGCCTGCCCTGGAGCTGCAGCAGGCGGCTGCAGAGGGGGCGCCTGCCCTGGAGCTGCAGCAGGCGGCTGCAGAGGGGGCGCCTCTGCAGGAACTGGAGCGCGGTCAGGAACTGGAGCGCGGTCAGGAACTGGAGCGCGGTCAGGAACTGGAGGTGGCTGCAGTGGGGGCGCCTGCCCGGGAGCTGCAGCACGGTCAGGAACTGGAGGTGGCTGCAGTGGGGGCGCCGGCCCGGGAGCTGCAGCAGGCGGCTGCAGAGGGGGCGCCTCTGCAGGAACTGGAGCGCGGTCAGGAACTGGAGCGCGGTCAGGAACAGGAGCTGGCTGCAGAGGGGGCGCCTGCCCGGGAGCTGCAGCAGGCGGCTGCAGAGGGGGCGCCTGCCCGGGAGCTGCAGCAGGTGGCTGCAGAGGGGGCGCCTGCCCGGGAGCTGCAGCAGGCGGCTGCAGAGGGGGCGCCTCTGCAGGAACTGGAGCGCGGTCAGGAACTGGAACGCGGTCAGGAACAGGAACGCGGTCAGGAACAGGAGCTGGCTGCAGTGGGGGCGCCTGCCCTGGAGCTGCAGGTGGCTGCAGTGGGGGCGCCTGCCCTGGAGCTGCAGGTGGCTGCAGTGGGGGCGCCTGCCCTGAAGCTGCAGGTGGCTGCAGTGGGGGCGCCTGCCCTGGAGCTGCAGGTGGCTGCAGTGGGGGCAGCGAAGGCGGCTGCGCAGGCGGCGGCGGCTGCACGGGAGCGGGGTCCGCCGGCAATGGCGGCTGCACGGGAGCGGGGTCCGCCGGCAATGGCGGCTGCACGGGAGCGGGGTCCGCCGGCAATGGCGGCTGCACGGGAGCGGGGTCCGCCGCCAATGGCGGCTGCACGGGAGCGGGGACTGCAGCCCTCTGGAGCAGTAAGAGCTGCCGCACGTCCTCTGCCATACTCACCAGCTCCTCGGGGTCGGAAGCGGGAGTAAATGCTGCAAAGCTCCTCTGGAGTCGCTCCGCTAGCCCCGCTACCTCCGGACTTACTGGAGGGACCAGTTCCCCCCAGATCCTCCAGAACAACCCCTGGAGGGCAAAGAACTGGGAGGCGCAGTTCACCGGCTTCCCTAAGTGAGGCGCGGGCAGCGCCTCCGGGGTGGTTACTGCAGGGGGAGAGAGCTGTGTGTCCGTGGGCGTTAACGGAGGGAGCTCCTCGGGACAGGCAATCGCCGGTCTCCTCCTCCTTCTCCGGCGCCCAGCGGCGGCGAGAGGTGGTGCGATGTCCTGAGAAACAGGCGGTGAAAGGATCGGCTCCGGGTAAGGGTAGAGGAAGGGCTCCTCGTCCTCATCCTCACTGGAGAGCCAGTACTTCCACACGGGATCGGGGTAGTGTGTGGTCAGCTTCCGGGCTGGAGGTAGAGCGGGTACTTCCCTCTCATTCTCCTCCGAAGTGATCCATAGCCGGGAGAGCGAACAGGCTCCCAGGCGGATCGTCTCCTCCGGTCCTCTCCTCCTTCTCCGGGGGCCTTTCCTTTTGTGGTCTGTCATTCTGTCACGATCGGGTACGGGTGAAGCGGCGATCGTGCGGGCAAGCAGGCAAGCAGGAAGCAGGAATACGGGGCAAACGGGAGTTTAATACGAGGACAGGGACCGGGAAACAGCTCACGCTTACGAACATCAGACATTAATGACAGACAAAGCAAACTGGGGAGACCAGGACTTAAATACACAGAACAAGGCAGCAGGAAACAAGACACGACTGGGCAGGATCAGGAAATCACACGTGGGTAATTAGGGGGCGTGGCACACACGAGGAGCGGACGAGCCGGGCATGACAGTTATCTGGCTGGTGTGCATTTTGTTTGGGTCCAAGCACGTCATCTCATGTACAATCGAGTACTTCAGAGGGCATTTATCCAAGGCCTTTTTGCACATTTTTGAGAGCACAATCTGGCAATTTTTTTTAATCTGAAGGACACCAAGGTCACTTCCACTGCCTTTGGCTCCTGACTGTCTCTGACAAAAAGATGGTTTGTCAAATTTCCAGAATCTTTCTGCACACTCAGCCCAAGGTTAACACTACCTCAGCTGTACATATCAAACCAGCTCAAACTCCATGTTATTCACATATTTTTTACTTCACAATTGTTTGATACATTTGTATGTAAAGATACCAGTGAATTCACAGAAGTCCCACCTTGATGACAGCCATTCCTATATCCACCTCCTTTGGACTGAGCCAGAGTTTTTGCCTGTACAACAGCTGTACATGTTGCTACACAACACTTAAACATTCTATTTCCTCAATGAACTATTTTTTTTGCAGCAAAAGCCATGAAGCAGCAATAAAATCTTTAAAATATGCTTACCAATAAATATGGTTCTCCCATTTAAACACATGTAAAGATAAACCATGGATATTTAAAAATCATGGGTTCGTTAATGAGTTTAAATGTTATTGAATGGCTTACCTTAAACTTCTCCAGTAAGTCTTCAGCGGTGGAGTGGCTCATGTACTGTGATCCCAGAACCAGGACTGCACTCGAGAGCCATTCTCATAATTCACCCAATACCTGACATGCACATCCAGTTGTTTTCTTTTGATGGTCCTGTTCATACTTACGTCAAACATGACAACGAAGCTCCCTTTTAATATATGGAGCGAGTCCAAATCGCGCAAGAAAAGCGGTTTTATCTTTACCACAAGTGACCCTGCGAGTCAGGGAACATCACCCTGGAGACGGTGTGAATGTCATCATTGGACGTATAGGAGTGATGTCGGCAAACCGTTTGCAAAGCCCATAGCACTTCTGCTTTCAGTGTGGGTTGAGGAGGATGTACTGAAGGCATTATTTGTCATGGGATCCGGAGACACTGCCAAAACGGGTGTAGGCCTATCTTTAGAGGTTGTACTTATCTCCACTGAATAAACATAAATCTGGGCTTATTCTATACTGAACAAAAATATAAACGCAACACTCTTGTTTCTGCTCCCATTTTTCATGAGATGGACTTAAAGACCTACAATTCATTCCAGATACACAATATTACCATTTCTCTCAAACATTTCTCACAAATCAGTCTAAATGTGTGATAGTGAGCACTTCTGCTTTGCTGAGATAATCCATCCCACCTCACAGGTGTGCCACATCAAGATGCTGATCTGACATCATGGGTAGTGCACAGGTGTACCTTATACTGCCCACAATAAAAGGCCACCCTGGAATGTGCAGTTTTTTGCTTTATTGGGGGTCTGGGGACTCAGAACCGGTCAGTATCTGGTGTGACCACCATTTGCCTCATGCAATGCAACACATCTTCTTCGCATAGAGTTTATCAGATTGTCAATTGTGGCCTGTGGAATGTTGGTCCACTCCTCTTCAATGGCTGTGCGAAGTTGTTGGATATTAGTGGGAACTGGTACACGCTGTCGTATACGCCGGTCAAGCACATCCCAAACATGCTCAACGGGTGACATGTCCGGTGAGTATGCTGGCCATGCAAGAACTGGGACATTTTCAGCTTCCAAGAACTGTGTACAGATCCTTGCAACATGGGGCCGTGCATTATCTGTCTGAGTGGCTGGTCTCAGACGATCTTGGAGGTGAACCTGCTGGATGTGGAGGTCCTGGGCTGGTGTGGTTACACGTGGTCTGCGGTTGTGAGGCCGGTTGGATGTACTGCCATATTCTCTGAAACGCCTTTGGAGACGGCTTATGGTTGAGAAATGAACATTCAATGCACGAGCAACAGATCTGGTTGACATTCCTGCTGTCAGCATGCCAATTGCACGCTCCCTCAATGCTTGTGGCATCTGTGGCATTTTGCTGTGAGACAAAACTGCACATTCCAGGGTGGCCTTTTATTGTGGGCAGTATAAGGTACACCTGTGCACTACCCATGATGTCAGATCAGCATCTTGATGTGGCACACCTGTGAGGTGGGATGGATTATCTCAGCAAAGCAGAAGTGCTCACTATCACACATTTAGACTGATTTGTGAGAAATGTTTGAGAGAAATGGTAATATTGTGTATCTGGAATGAATTGTAGATCTTTAAGTCCATCTCATGAAAAATGGGAGCAAAAACAAAAGTGTTGCGTTTATATTTTTGTTCAGTGTACATTGATTTACAGAATCAAATTTAAAAAACAAAAATACACTGATTTTATACAGATTACTAACTTTTGGGGATCACAATACAAATCTAAATATTTTAGACAAGTTACTTATCTGCTTATTGAATGGTGGGCGAAAAAAATATCTGTATAGTGTCCATTATCTAAAACCCCGCAATGACGTAGTTTGTGTTGTTCTTAAAATAATATTAACTTAAACGGTCAATCTGATTTTCTGGAGGAAAAATAATAGTTTTGATGAATCAACAGCTTGGGAAAATAGTCGCTAGATTAATTCAAAGAAAAATTGTCTGTAGTTGCACCTCAACAGTATAACCAGTGATAATACTATATAAATAAAATTAAAGTAATGGCACCAGCATAGACAGACACAGTAACAGTACAGAATGAGGTAACAGTGGCAGTGTGAGGAAATGTCAGCGTCACTGGCTGGTTAACAGCAATGGGGAGGAAACTTGTCTCTAAATCTGGAAATGCTTGTGCAGATGGATGGATGGAAGGTGAAAAGTGACAGTGCTGGGTGGCTAGAGTCTCTCAAGGTGCTGCTTGCTTTTCTGAGGCAGCACCTGAAGACGATGCCTTTGACCGCCAGAAGCTGTGTGCCCGAGGAACTGGAAGCTGTTGAAGCCTCTACAGCATCCTCTGCGATGTAGATAGGACTTTGGGGAGTCATCCGTTTGCGAAAGTCCAGGATCAGCTCCTTGGTTTCTCTAGCGTTGAGGGTGATGTTGTTATACATGGTGAAGAGCTGGGCCTACAAATCCCAGCATTCAAGAGGTGAAAATACAGACTTAGAGGGAATTTGGGAAAAGTGAAAAAATCCTCTTTACTCGTGTCTGTATAAATCTCACCAAGCGTAACTTTGCAGATTAAAGACTGGCTGAGAGTGTAAATGTAAACGCTGATAAGGAGTCAGGAACAAAGTGCTCATGTAGTGCACACCTGGGTCCAGAGGGCCCTTGTTCAGATGGAAAACTGAACAGGCATCTTTTGTGCTAAATGACAGCCGGTGCTGCTCAAGATGATGGACACTATGGGGAAATAAAAAAAAAAAGAGTTTTGAATGAAAAGACACACAAGAGTAACAGTGCAGCCTTGGTCACGTCTCCCCAGCTCATGACTGGACCAGGCTCCACGTTGACCCCAAAACTGGCTTTACACACAGGAAACTCACTGAAACTCAACACAACATTGTCCTGATCTTGCCTGGGGAGTTTCACCTGGTTACTGAGATGACCGGCAGCACAGACAGTCTTACCAGCAACAGATATGCTATTAAGGGGTGCGAAGCGTCTGCTGCCAGCACATGGCTTTATATCTGTCGGCTGCATTTGCGCTGCTCCTCCCTCCTATAAAGAGGACAGTTGAACAGCAGTGTGAAGAAAGGGCACAGAAGCAGAAGTCAGTGGAAAAAGCCCCATTACTAACCCTAAGCCCAACTTACTGCAAACAGCCCACTGTATTTCATATGTCTGCTTCATATTTTCCATTTAATTGCCATAATCTCTGGCAGTCAGTGACAAAAGTTATTTACCCTTAAACAGTACTGAGATTGAGTAGAGTGAGGTACTTAAGCGGTATTATGGAAGAATAAAAGCTGAGTCCCATGTCCAGGCGAGATGCGTAGCTGACAGGCTGATGAATGTTTCAAACTCTTACCTCCACCGTACTGACAGGAACGGCGAGCTGCTGTGGCATCATGGCATTAAACTTCTGTTTCTCCAGGGAAGAAAACAACCAAGACCAACCTTAATAATCCACACACTTTGAAGACTGACATAAATGGTAAATATGAGACGTAAATATCATCCAACACTACCAGGTACTCAGTGAATACTCAGTCATGCAGAAATATAATCTAAAGTTATAATTATGGGGACACGTGGCCGTCCACTGCAGGTGACAATGTCCTAAACTCTTTCATACTTAAAGAACACATACAGTTATTACTTTGTAAGGATGCATAAAACTCCAGTTCAGTAAATTTATGGAATATATACTGCAGCAACTACTTTATAGTCATTTATTAAGTAACTGACTTATTTCTTCCCTGCGGGAACTTGTAATTATGCTGAAATAAAAATGTAACTTAACAGCGTTAAAAAGAACTCAGGAATCCAGTCCAAAATGCTTTAGTTTGACATGTGATCAAAATTCAAACTAAATTTCATAGAGTAAACTAATACATGATAGCATCCATGCAAAAGATCAACGGCAGAACAGGGGCTCTTAAGGCAGACTGCATTAAAAAGGAATTAATCATCTCTCTCAATTTAAATTTGGGATAATAATTCTCTTCAGAAGCCTCCATAGAATAGTGCATCCATCCCCTCACTTATGTGTAGAGACGTATCCTAAGGCTCTGGCAACAACATTCAGGTCAACAGCATCAAAAATTTCACAGCTAGTTTTAAAACTTGTTTTTCACTTTACGTTACAGCAAGTTAGTTAATATTAAATTATTGCAACGTGCAGATTAATAGTCAGAAAAGGTTTTTGAAATTTACATAATGATAAATGAGAACTATATTTGATTACTAATTACTGTTGACTAATTTCCTGTCTGGACTTTTCCCCCTTCATTGTTAAAAGTCATTATATGTCTGGGTGCCAGTCAGTGGAAGCACACAGACACCTGGCCTATTCATTCAGCACCAGCCCATCAAGTAGAGAATTCAGCACCACGGACAGTGACCTGTGTTACTATGACATCAGGTCATTGGCTCTAAATATTTTTCTAGAAATAACTAAATGGCTCTATTGTAGAAATTTCCAGCCAGAGACTGGGTTCCTATATGAAGAGAATATTATTATTCAGACAAAGAAAATAAACTACAGAAAACTAGCTCTGCATGTCATCTCCCCTTTACTCCTTAAGCAGGGCACACGCACATCAACAAGTACCAATGCAGCAAATACAGATGAACAATTTCACAGCTTCAGAAGAAGTCAGATTTCTGTGTAATTCAGAGATTGTCAAAGACTTCTGATAGAACATTTTCTGCACTTGAGTCTAATTTCAAGATAAATTGCACCTGGGTCTATTAAAACAAGGTGATGCTGCCTGACCTACCAACCAAGGCTGGGGAGGAAACGTAGGAATACAAGGAAAGCAAGGAAGAAAAGCAGCCACCCTATCTCATGGTCACGGACACAAACATCAGGGAGTGTTATGAAGAAGACACCACACTTAGGACCATTGGTTTTACGCAGTGAATTACACCAGAGAGAGTTTTTACATTCTAGCTGTGTTATGTAACATTCCTCAGCCTTCAGCTTTTTTCCCCACACAATGCAGGACATGCAGGGGTGCCAAACAAAACAGTGGAGCTGCAGTGTAGCCAATTATTTCTTTCAGTAGTTTTAAGATGGTTTGTGAGGTTGTGTGTTAGAGATGGCGGTGAGCAACACTGAGGCATCTCAGGGAACCATGTTGCCCATATTAAAAAACATGCACGCATGCAACTCAGGCAATCCAGCATTTCTTATTTCAGTTACGTATGACACTGCATGTTGCGGTTTTACATGTTCACTACAAGTCAGTGGTTTTTTCCTTGTATGATTATGGCCACATTCACACCAAAAACACACTAGACATACTGTACAAGGCACTCAAGGGAAAAATTCTCAGAACACAAAGTGAATGTATCAACCGAAGAAGGATTTTTCCTTTTCGGAATATTCATTTTTTTCCATGTGGAACCACTGTCCATGATTCAATTGAGTGCATTCAAAGAATGATACATCAAAACTAATAGTGACAAAATATTCATTTAATATGCATTGTACATGAATGTAGGACTTAGATGTTGATGAATTTCTCATCAGTGAAGGGCATATACACTTAAGGGGTATTATGAAAAAAAAAGTTGAGAACCCAGAAGTAACTATCCGATTAAAGATGTAATCTGGTACATGTGCAGACCAGTGATGGATATGTAAATGATTCAAATTGCAAGGAGTTGGCATGTTTAATCACCAGACACAGGATGCCTCGTAGTCACATTAGACAGTGTTAACGGCACTTGACGGAGTTTGATAGGGTTGCATTGCGGGTTTACATGAAGCCAGGTGGTCATGTGCTGCAATTGCATGTGGGCCATGCGGATATCACAGTGGCCTGATATTGAAACCAATGGGCACGTGAGGCATCCACACACGTCGTGAAGTTTCTGGTCATCCAAGACAGACCACGCCAAGGAAGGATCGTCGGATTGTGCTCCAAGCATCACAGATCCCCATGACACCTGCGCCTGATATATGGACACAGCTACTGGACTCTCTACAACACCCTATATCATCGTGTCGCGATGACTGGCATCAGCTGGACTACGGGTTCACCGTCCCATGCATAGGCTGCCGTTCACAATAGCACAGAAACGGTTGCGTTTGGAGTGGTGTAGTCACTGGGAGGCATGGACTGATGGACTGATGACGACTGGCGTCCTACCATGTTCAGCGATACATCTCAGTTCTGCAGTACCACAGATGACCGTCATGTGCGTATGGTGGCGCTGCAGGGAGAGGAGCAATCCTGCCAATGCTGTGGAGTGACACACCACACTCTGACGGCACAGTGGTACACCAGTGACATCCTAGTAGTATCCGGGCCCAGGGGTGTGCTATACCCTACTGACATGGGACCAGCAGTGTGACCATACCGCCAACTCCGTGGTCCGTTTGATCTGATGATTATAATCATCGCGATACAGTCACATGCCCTTTCATCACATGCAGATTTCATTTTCACAACTTAGTCTGTTGCCCTTCACTTTTTTGCCACTGAGTTTGTGTTTTGACACTAAGTTGATGGGAATTGATTATTTAAGCGTCATCTAAAGAGCTTATATTAATTGGGTAAATTGCATAAGACTCACATGGTATTTTGAAAAGATTCCCATATGCGCTGATTAGCTGGGGTTGATCCAAGCAGCTGTGCACTTTTCTCCTGTAACATAAAAGTTTGCTTTTAGGACAGAAAACAAGGTTAAGACCATATTATGTAGTTTACATCTATCAAAATAAAACCAAAGTCACTGTTACCAAAAGAGTAACCATGTGTTATCAAATTTCCTAACATTTTGCTTCATCTTACTTTGGATGCCCATGGTTAGGAGAGAAGCAGAAATCTGCTCAATCATAAGAAAGACTTTTATTGCTACAGGGAGTGAGATCTTGTTGCAGGTGACAAGGCAGGATAGAGTGTGTTTAGAAAAATAATGAAGAGGGAATGTGAGTGTGAGCTATCGTGGCATCTGTGTATAACCCAATATGGCGGCATCCTTCTGAATGTAAATAACATAGCCGGCTTAATTAGCTTAATCAAGCGTAATTGAACTAAGGAAAATTTAGCAATATACTTTCCCTGCTTGGTGTGATAAATACAGCAGCAGCTGCTGGTGGACGGGCTACAAACAGACATCAAGAAGAAATCCCACCTCACAGCCATTTACTGTACCAAACCCCTTAATGTAACTTGTAAAGATGTAGGTATTGGCGTATTCACACATTCATTTGCAGTGTCCACTTCCTGTCCAGTAAATTTGGCAGGACGGAATTTGAATAACCTATAGGTCTGACTCATGTATGCGGCTGAAGGAGTAAAGATAGAATGGGTGAAGAATCCTGTTATACAGTCCTAGTAGACCGAGAACCACCTGATTGCTACTGTAGTTGGAATCAAGGGCTGAGCTGCATGGTGGCCTGGGGGACAATCATGAAAACACAGACCCACTGATATCCTCAAAACCCACAATCAAAAGGGGAGTCAGGCACGGTGGCCAACCACTTGGCCCGTTAAGCCACATGGTGGCCCGATGAGCAGGCAAACACACTATGGGCTAAGGGGTACAAGACAGAGGAGAGAATAGGATGGCCAGTGACATGTGAACAGGACAAGGCAGGGATGGATTCTGACATAGGTACCATACTACTTTGTTTAAATATGCCCAAGTGCATAGAATGTTTTAGTGCAAGTCTTAGACAATGGTATCTCTGAATGACACCGCAGTCTGACTCTTCCTGAAGGCCCTGAGAAGTTGTTTGTATGCACTTGCTGCCTTGACACTTGCTGATGTGCGTGTGCTCTGCTTGAGCAGTAAAGGGGAGATCACATGCAGAGATGATTTTCTGTAGCTTCTCAGTCCGAGTAAAAATAAAATCTTCTCGTTATATAGGAACCAAGTCTCTGGCTGGAAATTTCTACAACAGAGCCATTTAGTCATTTATAGAAATATACAGAGCCAATGAAGGAACCAGATGTCACAGCACAGTAACACAGGTCACTGTCCGTGGAACTGAATGAATAGGATAACCGGCCAATGTGTTTGTGTGCTTACACTGATTATATGTCAGGGGGGAAAATATTTATATCCATTGTTGCGATGAACGTCATTCCAGCAAGTGGTTACGTCGTTCACGCAAGTGGTCATGCGGAACCAAAGTTTACTCACCTGTGTGCACCCGAGGGGAAGGCATTAACGGACGCACCTGCTCTTTATTTTGGATAAAGTCGGCAAAACGCATTGGTAGCGCGACAAGCAAAGGGTCAAATCTACACCAAGTGCTTCTGGAACTGTGCTGCGATTGTGTACTGAAAAGTAGACTCTGAACGGACAGCCGGTAAGACCATGAACCATGCGTGTTGGACTTTGTTGCAAATGTTATTTGTAGCAAGCACTACCTGTTGCGAGTGGGGTTTATTTCTTAATGGGGTGCGCTAATGAGGCATTGAGGCGCTGGTGCTGGCTTGTAACATTATATGAGTTGTGGTATTTGACTGTATTAGGAATAAATGGTGTGCTGTAAGTGTCTTAATGACAATATGTGGAATGCTGTTTTATTGATTCAGATGTTTGCATTAATGCGGTTTAAAAGGGGGGGTTCTATTTTTAGTTTATCTAAAAGTTAAATATTAAATTGCTAAAAAGAAAAAAAAAAAGTATTAAGGGTGAACTTTCCTTTTAATAATTCATATGGGCAGAAGTGTTAAACCTATTGTTCGATTGTCTAATTGGTTAGCTTTTCATTGCAATTTATTGCGTTGAGTAACTCATTTATGTGTTTCCCCAGTGGTTTGATCTTAAACTTTGATGTTTGGAGGAATTTTATTCAGAACAAGTTATGTATAATTGTGTGGAAATTTGAAGCTGAGATTGGTCATTCATTGTATATTTTGTGTGTATGTATGTATGTATATATATATATATATATATATATATATGCATTTAAAGTAAAATTTTGTGTTTGCTCATAAGATAGATTGGTGAAAGTTGGTGTTTTGTGGTTTAAGGTTTTTCACCTGTAAATGCCTGGCTTGAGGAAAGCGAAGATAAAATAAAAAGGGATAAAGAGTCCAAAAAGAAGGCCTGGTTATTCTGAGTGAAATCCAGTTATATGTTCAGTTTTGGTACATCTCTATCAAGTGAGGGGTAAAGCACAGTAAGAATTGTGATCACTTGACAATCATTGAGGGGAAAAATGTAAAAATATATACAGTAAGGACAATATAATCGTAATTTAATGTATCCCTTCTGCTCTTTAAAAAGCACAATGTCTGACTGACAAATATGTCTATTATTAGCACATTTTAATAATTTAATTAATATTAAGCAGTACACCTATTTCCTGTAATCACTCTGCGTTAAAGCAATTTTTAAAACTAGCTGTGAACTGGATGCTGTTCTGACTGTTGTTGCCATGGTGCCTTATTTACTTTCAAATCGCATTGTCCACAACCTGATCAAAGGACCAAACTTTAAAATCAGTGCAGGGTAGTGTCGCAAGTAGTGATGCTTAGGCTTTAACCTATGTCCTGGAAAGAAAGAAAATCTACAAGCAAGATATTCTTGGATAAGAACGTCAAGGTATGCAACCTCTGGCAATAAAATTTTCTGTGCACAAATCAGCTCCACAATGTCTTTTAGCTGAAGGGTCAACTGCCAATCATCATCTGTGGGCTCTTTCACCTTGTCACACATGATCACAGGAAGAAGTCTTAGAAAATTCCAGTTCTGAACAGCCTGACCATAAAGCTTTACTCCATTGGAGTTTACTGCACATGGCTTACTCAACACATCAGAGCCACTGTACTTAAATTTCTTAATGCGTCTATTCAGAATTGAATAAGTGAACCACTTTTTTTGCTTGATGAAGTACTTCAGGTAAAGGGCTAAATCATAGGAAAGGATACCCTCAAAAATGTCATGGCCTAAACAAGGTGGCAGGCCAGGCATACAAACATCGAAGTAATTCAATGAATTAAAACTCAGATATTATACCTTCAACGTTTTGTTGTTCCTCAGACTGTAAAATGCATTTGGATCTGTTTGAAAATCTGTTCGGGTTGTCCGGCAATACCTGCAGAAATATTCAGAAAAACTAAAATTTTCTGTAAATCCACCGATATTATGAGACCCCAAATTGTCCCCTGCAATGCACAAAACAGTCCCTTTAACTTTTTCCTCTGCCACCGTTATTCCATTGTCTTCCAGGTCTTTTAAGTCTGCAATGAGCCTTGAGAAAACTTTGTCATGGCCAAAGTGTTTGAAGTCTTTTTCCTGACACAGCATTACAAGTGACATGTGGTCTGTACTTGATGAGGTGGTAAATTAGCCAGAGACAAATATACAGCTACTACTTTGTGCTGCTTTTTGCTGAACCTAATGGGTTCACCGCCTCAAAAGAATCTTGATATAGAATTAGTTTTAGACATGATGGGTTTTGAGAAAAGAACTCATTGTTTTTATATACCTGACCATCACTGACATCACAAAGCACATCAGTGTATGGTACGTATGTACCCTGTGCAGCACAATTCTGCCATAAGTCTGACTCCAGTAAATGTCTCAAAGTGTCTTTCAATGGAACATAGTAGGCAAACCTCTGTGACCTTGTTTCATCCCTTCCTAAGTACAACTTTACAGGTTCTGTGTATCTAAACATCTGTTTAAAAGCCCTAGTTCTTGAAAAATTGGTTCTCATTGGTCCTTCATGACTAATGGTGAAAAGGTCAGATTCCTTCACAACATCACATATACTACCAATAACCTCATCTGTTAATTCAGTTAAGTCACTTTTCAGGAATGCACTTAATTTATTCAAAGTATATGTCTGTCCTAGTTCATGTATGCTTAGCATCTCTTCAATAATATTTTGTATAGTTGATGCTGGCAGAAGAAACTGCCCATGTAATTTCAAGTAGAAAAGAGAAATATTTCTAAGAAAAAGGTCACTGAAATTTTCTGTAAGATGGACTTCACCTTCATCAGTCTCACTAAATCTCTCTGTAGGGCCTGTAACTAACGGTTCAGTTTCAAGAAACTGAGAAACTGTCTCCTTATTAAGATCTCTTATACTGTCCACAGAACATTGTCTGTGTTTCCTGGACATGTAGGCTGTAAACGACGATCTCACAGTGAACGTATGGTCGCATCCTGTCACCGGACATGTCACAACACGTCCTTCGGCTATATGTTCCTTTAAGTGAGCTGTTAGTGATCTGACATCGCGACATTGGCGCTGGCACATAGACATATTACACGTAAACACCGTAAGGGCATTTGTAGTATCAATATATGAATCTGTGTTATGTTTACGGTAAAAATGAGCCTTAAATTCCCCATATGAACGAAACGTATTGTGGCAATCTGTAGCGCCACACTTGAACACGCATCGTGGTTCATGACGGTGAAGTTTGACATGTAAAACATGTTCCCTAAGGGTTTGCACTGATGTTCCACAGAAATAACAACTAAACATTGTAACTGCGTGAACAAACACGCACTCTATTGCTGTTTTAAACACCTAAATGCTGTTTCACATCCCGCTTGCAAATCTAAGTTTTACATGTGCTGCCAAGATACGTTCATGCGCCGTCAACACGGTACATGCTACTCGTGTTTAAAACCACACACTGCTTAACACTGCTTAAAACGATTTAATTTAACTTACCAATTTGCCCAGACACATTTATTTTATTTTATATTCCCACTAGTTTGTAGATTTTTTTTAAATGTTATGTTTGTTATTGGGTGCTTTCCACTTCATGTACCCACATACAGCGCTGGCTTAAAGCAATACATTCTGGTCCTGACGCAATGCATTGTGGTTAGATTTTTATCGTCCGCTGCATTATGTCACCATGTCACGTCGTACAAAAACCTCGCGAGAGCAAGACAGATCATCCTGCACCTCTTAAGTGTTATGTAGTTTTGCCTGAAACGCAAAAATAAAACAAAGCAATTAAAGCCGATCAGTGGCTCAAATTCTGCTGTAGCGATTGAAGAACTTTTGTCGGAAGTTGGATTCGAACCCACGCCTTACTTCGGAGAACAGAATACCCCTTACTTTGAAAGGCCATTTTCGCTGCGCAGGAGGCTTTAGACCGCTCGGCCATGGGGCAGTTTCCAGTTGAACCCTAAGGAGTAGGTTAAGTCCAGCCTTGGCTTCCAAGCTGACGTTTTTCTACATATGTGCTTGTGTATCATGGACAGTAAGAGGGGGCAGGCAAGGAGAGAATTTCTCTCTTTGGGGATCAATAGAGTGTTGTTATTATAACGTCTAAAACGTATGATGGTCTGTCGATAAATCAATAACAATATCAATGAAGTCAATGTTTATCTAAAGGAATCAGAATTCAGGAAAAGCCAGGGGCCGGACCGAGTGTAGGGGGCGTGGCCAGAGACAGCCTGCTGACTGTTCCAAATCATGGGTGCATGTTACAAGTCCGGAACATATTTTAACTTAGTACTAACTTAGCATCATATTTGATCTGATTCGACTGAATATCCCAGGTTTCCATCTCTCATGCATCTGGTGTGACGTGTTTTCAGACTCTCAGGCTGGCGCAAAGAAATCTTACGGGAATTGAACGTCTCACTCCGGTCAGCTGACCAAAGTTGGTAACCTTGGTATTGTGTGTAGGAGATTCGGTATAACTATAATTTCGTTCTCCATTTACATGCCCGTAGTGTCTTTAACCGGCTGCACAAACTGGATCCGCCTCCATTACGACACAACTTTGCCCTTATTGGCTTAAGAATTTAGTCACATACATGACGTATATCTGCTATTTCTCCCGAGAAGCAGGTAAAGCAGTGGTAACTGCTTTGTAGTTAATTTACCTGGTAAAATTAAGTTTAAATAAATGATATAAATACTGTAATAGTACTCGTGAGCTTTGTTTATTTGTTATTAGTTATTGTAATGTTGCGCTGCTTTATTTGTTTAATCGTCTAGTCTGTGGAGACATTCAAGTTAATCAAATAAGAATTGCACTGTACACTGTACATGACCATAAAAACTTTGTATCCTTGAAATAAATGTTTTTGATCTTTTCCTTGGCAGTTATCTTTTTACACAGGGCCTCTATGTACACGATAGTTTTTTTTTTCACGACTAACAGTATGGATCAGGAGTTGGTTATTGTAAAAGAAGTAATGTGCATGCAGGTGATATTTGTATAGATTTATCCACACCCTTGTAGCAGTGCTGCCATTGCAGTCAGATCTCGCAAACTAGGAGTATTAGTTGTCTTTATTTCTCTTTATTTCTTGACGCCAACCCTCTCCATTAATCCGGGCTTGGGACTGGCACCTACCTGAGCTGGCTTGCTCCCTTAAGTGGCTGGGTTAGGCTAAACTATATATATATATTTACCAAGACTACAATAAAACATCTCGAAATGTGTAGTCTAGCAAAACGCAGTTTAAAGAAGGTAGCCTACCTGGCGAAATTGCAAACAAATTAAGGGCGTTAGGCAGCCTTTCCAAACCGCTTATCCTACTGGATCGCGGGGGGTCTGGAGCCTATCCCGGAAGCAATGGGCACGAGACAGGGAACAACCCAGGATGGCGGGCCAGCCCATCGCAGGGCACACTCACACACTATTCACTCACGCATACACTCCTATGGGCAATTTAGCAACTCCAATTAGCCTCAGCATGTTTTTGGACTGTGGGGGAAACCAGAGTACCCGGAGGAAACCCCACGATGACATGGGTAGAACATGCAAACTCCACACACATGTGACCCAGGTGGAGACTCGAACCCGGGCCCTAGAGGTGTGAGGCAACAGTGCTAACCACTGCACCACCATGCTGCCCCCTAAATGGAAAACCATTAAATACAAAAGGAAAACAAAAGTGCTGTAAGACTGTATACTTATGTGTATGTTAGTAAAGGCTGTAGCTGACACAACGGACCCCCCTAATTAGAAAGGGGTAATTGTACACATGTGGCATCCAGTATGTTCTTCTATAACAGTTTTTTAAAAAAAAAAAAAACTCACATTACACAAATTGGCACTATCAAAACGAGGATTATGGGGAAAATGGGGACTGTGATGGAGATTACATACACGTAGGCATGGTATTTAGTTTTTTTTAATCTGGTCACCTTCCAGAGTAATTGTAAACTAAAACCATCTTCACCCTATTTGATTCTTTATAAATGGACAATCAGTCGTGCAGTAAATGGGGGTATAGAGAGACACAGAGCTTGTCTAACAAGAAACCCTGGGAAGCTAACATTAATAGGGTGGGTATGGATAGCAAAACCATTGATACAGATTACAGATTTATATCTCACCTGAACCCTGGCGGGCTCCGTGCCAATAGGGGTTGGGATTAGGGTTAGTTAACTTAAGTAGTAATATTGATGTGTATATTCTCCTATTCTCCAGTCAGTGAATCGTGAAACGTAATGTTAATATGTTTCTATACCTATATGTTCTGCTTAAAAACCCATAAAGGCAAGCACAGTGTTTAGACATTCTGTTACTTAGACTAGTAAACACTAAGATCCTTCAGCTTTCAATTAACCTGACACAACAGTCTAAACAACAAATGTGTGCCATGTCATTTGTCATCTTTACATCTTGTATCCTTTATATGGTAATTGGATTTTCAAGGTGGAATTGCAGGTCGATCATTTTAAGGATCTAGATGTAAACCTCCCTGGTGTTGCTTTAATATTTTTTTTGCACAATTTGCTTCACACACTTCCTCCAGCAGAGAAGCTTACAATACTACACCCCACCAAATGACTGGATGATGCCTTTTTATTTAAGGTCTGGCTGTGAGCCTCGATTACCGATACACTATCTTCAGGCTCCTGCCGGGATCAGTCAGTATGGTGGACCTTTGGAGGAATGGGTACAAAACCATCAGGAAAGTTTGCAGGTGCTTCAAGAGTATGTGAAGGCTTAGTTGGAGGAACAAGCCACACCACGAAATCGGAAACACAATGAGTTGGTTAATGATTAGGGGTTTGATGAAGGTCAGCTGGTGTGTTTGCGGAACCATGTTCGAGGTAAAATACAGGATCATTGGGATGCCTGTTTGTATATGGTAGTTCGGTGTCCCCAAGATCAGGGTGCAGTTTACTCTGCAACTCCAATGGAGGGGGACGGGGTTGTCCGTCAAGTTCACCGAACAGAGTTGCGTCCAGTACCACAGGGGGTTGTTATGTCAGGGGAAGATGTTCTGGTAATGTCTCCTGAGTCTGGGTTGCCCACAGGGGCAACAGAAATGGAATCGGATGAGGACTCTGTGATTTTACGGGGACAGGGCTGGTGGGAGGGGTCGCAATAGAGCATCCACAAGTAGGCCTCGTATAATGGAGGAGGTTATGTCCCCCCCGAGGTGTAGAGACCAGTTAAACGTTCGGTGAGGTCCACCACTGGTCATCATACCAACCCTTATAAGTTACCACGGTCAGTGAATGATCGTTCGGTTGGGGAGGAAGACCAGTGGTTTGGGGATAGAATTCTTAGCTGTGATCGTTGGGTCATCAATTTCATTTTGGGGGATGGATTGTAGCCAGGCAATTATAGGCAGGTATAGGAACTGCAGTTCGGACTGGAGGCATAGCCGGGGCGAGATGGCTGTGCATGTTCCGATGGTAGGGCATATTGGCAAAGGAGCAGGCACGGGAAAGACAGGCAGGGTCCTGATAGATTTGGTGGAGCATCGGCGGGCATATTGAATTTGCAGTGTAGCAGCCTTTCTGTTTGCTTGTTTCAGGGGTGAACAATCTTATCCGCAAAGGGCCGGTGTGTATGCAGGTTTTCGCTGCAACTCCCTAATTAGATTTCTAATTAGAGGACTGATTAGCTGAAGAGTCCTCATACCTGGTTTTGAAGAGCTGACCTAAAGGTTACCCCAAAAACCTGTTTTTTTTTTTGTTTGAATGGGGCAGTGAGTCATGGGGTAAACTACTGTTCTTTAGGGGTTTTCAAGGTGGAATTACGGGTCGATAATTTTAAGGATCAGGTTGTAAACCTCCCTGGTGTTGCTTTAATATGTTTTATCTGAGGTTGTATCGTGTATTATCAAGCCAGCCGGCTTAGTGGCCTCGGGAGCGGGGTTTAGTGGGAGCAGCTGGCTAGTTTTATTTTCTTTTTTGTTTGTGTCTTTTTCTTTGTTGTATGTATATTTTGGGTTCATTATTAGGCAGGCTGGGCCTTTTGGCACCTGTAGTCTGGGTGCTGGATTGCCCATAGGGGTCTTTTTTATTGCTGTGATTTGCTGTGTCATTCACTAGTGTGATTTGTGCTGGATGTGTTTTTAAGGTTGTGCTGTGGCGTGTACCTGAGCAAACTTTGGGCAACCTGTTCTCTTGTTGGCTTTATTGACAAAGGGTGGATTAGTCTAATTACGGCCTGCTACAAATAGCTGCATATAACGTATAAAAAAAATCACCTTATGGGTGCTCCGTAGGGTAGCAAGATCTTGAGTTTTTTTACAGTACTCGGGTACGTTTTAAAATTTTCGACCAATCAGCAAACATTATTCTGACAGCATAGCTGGGAAACCAATGAAAAGTGAGTGCAACGTTCTAGAACTTGACTTCGGGTTGACGCTCCCTATAAAAGAGCTGGGTACTGCTTCAAGGCGTTCAGTTGGCGCTACCTCCTGATAGAGTAGCACTGTACGGCTCTTGTTCCGTAAAACAACATCAAAAGGATGAAAAAAAAAACAATTTTTAAAGAAGACGAAAAAAACATCGTCTAAAAAAATAAGCCAAAAAAATAATATCCGAAGAAGGAAAAACATGCAAAGTAAAAAAAACAAACAAAAATAAAAAACAATATCCAAAGAAGAAGGAAAAAAACATCCAAAGGGAGAAAACAAGAACTGAAGGGCAAACGAGGTAGGAGGAAATACAAATTTCGTTTCAGCACCGTTGGAGTGCCAAGCCGTGAAAAGCATTTGGCCAGAAGACAAGGTAAGTGTTGTAGCTGTTATTTTAAAACAGCGCTTTTCAAAATGCTGCTTTATAATCGTTTGAGATCGTTAGCCAGTGTGACAGCTGAAGGCTTTTTGAGTTTACCAACATAAAGTTTTATTTCTGTATTAGGACATTGTCAGGAACAATGATGTGTTCATCGCTATGATGTGGTCAAAAAGCGATGCATTGAATCTTAGAAACATTTGTGATTTTTCAAACAATGCTTTTCCTTTTATTTAATCAGTAAAATTTCCATCGGTTTTATATAGTGCCCCTTGAAATATGTCTTTAGCTCATTTTCCGGGCATTTTACTAGAATGCATCCTGAGAAATACACAAGCTCTGCTGCATTTCCGTGCCTCGATGTTTAGTGCCGAGTATAATTGTTGCAGTTGCCTTTTATATATTCCATGAGACCTGTTGGTACCAAGAGAAGTGTGAGACTGTCAGGGTGAATTTATCATACAATCGCACGCATAAATACCTGAGGGTTGCCAGTCCTTTTGCGTTGTTACAGGAGGACTAGAGCTGACGAGTGTGTTTCTACACACTATCAAGGGCATTGTAGTACAGTTTTCTCAGGTGGGAGAATGCTGCCGATCTCCTATTTGACAATACAGCCCTTGATATATTAGAATATTACAGAACTAGAAGCCTTTTGCAAGGAAGAATGTGAGAAAATCCCAAGTACAAGAACTGAAAGCCTTTCAGCTGGCTATAAGAAGCGCTTGTAAGCTGTGATATCTGGCAGAGGAGGTGTTACTAAGTACTGATTACGTAGGGTGCCCAAACTTTTGCAGAGTGCCATAATAATGTTTTTATTTTGTAATTTTGTTCAATTTATGGCATAAAAAGTAACTATTCATCAATGTTTGCTGAAAATATTGTGTATTTTCCCCCCAGTTCCTAAAGAGACTGTATTAACTGATATTGTTGCTTTTGTAATTGAAAAGATGTTATTTGTCAAGGGGTGCCAAACCTTTGCATAAGACTGTACACAGTGTGTGTATGTGTTTATGTGAGTGTGTGTCTGTGTGTGTCTTTATATATATATATGTGTGTGTGTGTGTATATATTTCTGTATATGCATGTGTATATATATATTTATATATAGTTCACACACATTCAAACTTATTTGAATACACATTCAAAATAATTTTTATTATTATTATTTTCGTTTTTTTTTTTTTTTGTGTTTTAAAATGTTTTATTTTTGCAATGGAAATAAAAATAAAGCAGTCCTCCGTAGAGGAGGGGTGGTGGAGGGAATATATATATATATATACATATATATAAAATAATTGTCACACAACCTGGGTGACATGCCTTGCCTGCTCACCCAGTTTTAGTGCACCTTAGTTATTCATAATGACCATCTAGTCTCGATACACCCATGAATATATATGTATATATATATATATATATATATAGTTTTTCTGTTTTTTTTTGCAATAGACAATAAAAATAACGCAGTTCTCCGTAAAGGAGGGATGGTGGATGGAATATATATATACATATATATATATAAAATAATTGTCACACAACCTGGGTGACATGCCTTGCCTGCTCACCCAATTTTAGTGCACCTTAGTTATCCATACTGACCATCTAGTCTCGACACACCCATATATATATATATATATATATATGTATATATATATAGATATTTTTTCTTTTTCTTGTGTTTTTTTTTTCGCAATGGATATTAATAATAAAGCAGTCCTCCGTAAAGGAGGGGTGGTGGAGGGAATATATATATACATTTATATAAAATAATTGTCACACAACTGGGGTGACATGCCTTGCCTGCTCACCCAATTTTAGTGCACCTTAGTTATCCATAATGACCATCTAGTCTCGATACACCCATAAATATATATGTATATATATATATATATATATATATATAGTTTTTTTTTTTTTTTTGCAATAGACAATAAAAATAACGCAGTTCTCCATAAAGGAGGGATGGTGGATGGAATATATATATACATATATATAAAATAATTGTCACACAACCTGGGTGACATGCCTTGCCTGCTCACCCAATTTTAGTGCACCTTAGTTATCCATACTGACCATCTAGTCTCGACACACCCATATATATATATATATATATATATATATATATATATATATATATATATATATATATATATATGTATATATATAGATATTTTTTCTTTTTCTTGTGTTTTTTTTTCGCAATGGATATTAATAATAAAGCAGTCCTCCGTAAAGGAGGGGTGGTGGAGGGAATATATATATACATTTATATAAAATAATTGTCACACAACCTGGGTGACATGCCTTGCCTGCTCACCCAATTTTAGTGCAACTTAGTTATCCATAATGACCAACTAGTCTCGATACACCCATAAATATATATGTGTGTATATATATATATAGTTTTTTTGTGTTATTTTTTTGCAATAGACAATAAAAATAACGCAGTTCTCCATAAAGGAGGGATGGTGGATGGAATATATATATACATATATATAAAATAATTAATGTCACACAACCTGGGTGACATGCCTTGCCTGCTCACCCAATTTGAATGCACCTTAGTTATCCATAATGACCATCTAGTCTCGATACACCCATAAATATATATGTATATATATAGTTTTTTTTTTTTGCAATAGACAATAAAAATAACGCAGTTCTCCATAAAAGAGGGATGGTGGATGGAATATATATATACATATATATAAAATAATTGTCACACAACCTGGGTGACATGCCTTGCCTGCTCACCCAATTTTAGTGCACCTTAGTTATCCATAATGACCATCTAGTCTCGATACACCCATATATATATATATATATATATATATATATATATATATATATATATATATATATATATATATATATATATATATATATATATATATATATATATATATATATATAGTTTTTTTTTCTTCGTAATGGACAATAAAAATAACGCAGTTCTCCGTAAAGGAGGGATGGTGGATGGAATATATATATACATATATATAAAATAATTGTCACACAACCTGGGTGACATGCCTTGCCTGCTCACCCAATTTTAGTGCACCTTAGTTATCCATACTGACCATCTAGTCTCGACACACCCATATACACACCCGAAGCTCTGATCTCAGATCAGTTCCATGCCTCCAGAATCTAATGTTACCCTCAAGGAAGAAGGGAAGCTATGATGAGTAAAAAAAAGGTTATTAGAGTGTCCTGTCAGCGTTGGGCTTCTTCGGCCTCCGCCATTGATTTTTCGGTTTCAGGATGGAAAGTACAAGGTGGCTCTGTGTTGATGAATAATCCAGGAAAAAAATGCCACAAAGGCATGGAGTCACACCAGTGGAGTCTTATCCTTGCAATAAAGACCCCTGTATGACCTTTGCTGAATATTTCCAGTTTAGTGGAGCTGATCTGTGAGTAATGCAGTTATGCAGCAGTTTCTGATGGTTTCCGGTTTTGCAGGTGGTGTCCTTTTCAGCTTGGAGGAGGGAGCCTCCTTCTGGAACCAGATGTTGACCTGGAGAATCGTGAGTGACGTTTCCGATTAGCATACCTGATCTCCTTGCCCCGCCACGGGGCTCTGGTGAAATGTAACTATTCAGTGACCCGTATCTTTCAGTTCTTCGCTTCCATGATCTCGACCTTCACCTTGAACTTCTTCATGAGTATCTACCACAACAAGCCGGGAGATTTTAGTAACCCAGGTCTCATCAACTTTGGACGCTTTGACAACGATGTAAGTTTCCCATTTCTGTCGGTGTTGTGATGTAGATTGTCCTTTTTAAAAGTCTGTAGATGGAATCTTGAAAATCAAAATATTGGGCATCGGTAATTGATCTGGTTGTCTTGGCCAATGGTATGCTGTCCGCAAGTCAAGTAGCTCTTGGGAGATGTCGGCCGTTACCCTCTGACATTGGTTTCCTGCCTCCCGTTAGTCAGTGGGGAAAATGTGATGTTTATGGATGTCTGGACAACTTAGAGTGGAGAGCATTTTATAATCATTACCTCGTTTGGGAAAGGCGAAAGAAGACGGTATAATTTTGACCAAAATCCAGAATGAGACCAAGTTCACACTGTTCCCGAACATGTTTTGGTCTTTCCTGTCCGTGCCTTTCAAGAAGGGGCTGATCTGTGAACACTTTATGGGGAAACAAGGGTGAGAGAGAAAAGGATGAGCTGTTATTTCCAGAAAGGGCTCGACTCGGTACCCTGTCACATGAGCAGTGATGTATTTTTACCTGCCTTCTGGTCACATGGGTTGGAAAGGAAACCATGAAACGTTTGTTGGGGGACTTGGACACAGCCCCCACCCCGCAGCGCATGACTTTCCTGGGAGGCCCCCTGGGCTGGAAATATAGTCATCACCTCGGTGGACATGAGTACCGCGCTGTTTTAGTTGGGCCTCCTGGTTTAGGTAGGCATGTTAGCCATGGTTGTGGATGTTTCTCGTTACAAGAGAGGCACCTGTAGCAGTTTACATGGTATGCAGATACGGTTGTTTATTTTATTTTTTTTAAACGCAGCAGAATTTTTCCCGCCTTCGGTGCCTGAAGTTTTTGGGAAACGTTTGCCCCGGATGCCCACTGTATGCTTCCTGTAGGATCACAACACGTTCACCATTTTTTTAAAAATTATACACTACTGTGCAAAAGTCTTAGGCAGGCAAAGAAAATGATATTTAGATTATCCTCGTGTTGGTGTAAAACTATGATATTATGCCTGTGAAAGTGTGTCAACTTCGCCATTTCAGAACCTCTGCTAAAATCATCCTAGTATTTGCAGCGACCGTCCAATGCAGCCATGTGTTTTTTTTGACTTGGCCACCAGCACACCTCATACAGCTAGTCAGTCTCTCACTGACTTTTTAAGCCAGTATATTTAACTTTTTTTTAATTCAGCTGTTGGTGAAATTTAACAAAATCATGGAACGGCTGAGGTGCCCCTGAGGAGAAGTTTGGGAACTGAAGCGGTGTTCATCTAGCCATCCAACTAGATATCAGTAACTTTTTAGAAAATAGAAGAAATTACTGTGATGTTGTCATTTGCATGTTTGACTGGAGGATTCTGGGTATTGATTTTTTTTCTTTTTTTTTACCCCCCCCCCCTCAGAGCACGGAGTACTACCTGTATGAGATTCCTCTGTTTATCGTCATGGGAGCCTTCGGTGAGAGAGAGAGAGAGAGAGGGAGCGTCTTATTGTGGAAACCCAAACCTTGCTCTTTTACATCTTAACGGACTGGTTCTGTTTCTGGTTTTCTCATGCCGGGCCCATGTCTCTTTCCCCCCCGCAGGTGGATTGCTGGGAGCACTGTTCAACGTCCTGAACTACTGGCTCACCATCCTCAGGATCAGGTGTGCCTGTGTGCGTGTGCCTGTGTGCGTGTGTGTGCCTGTGTGTGTGTGTGTGTGCGTACTTCTGTGCGCATGTGTGCCTGTGTGTGTGTGTGTGTGTGTGCGTACCTCTGCCTGTGTGCACGTAAGTGAGGCCTGTTTGGTTTTTACTGTGTCACGCCTGTCTGAAACTTAGGCATCTTAACACTTGAAATTAAATAATTAAATAAATATATCCCGAGACTGTGGGGCTGACCTTGAAACTGCCCCACACTGGTTTGATGCAAATGAAAGTTGTCCCACAACAAAATCATTAGCTGAGCCACCATGCCCCCCCCCCCCATCCCCAGGTATATCCACCGGCCCTGCCTGCAGGTGATCGAGGCCATACTGGTTGCTGCCGTGACGGCCACTGTGTTCTTCACTATGATCTACTTCTCCAACGACTGCCAGCCCCTGGGGGAGGATCAGCTGGAGGAATACCCCTTGCAGGTAAGGCAGCTGGAGGTGGGCTCTCTGTGATTTCATTGGCTGAACAGCTGAGAGGGTGTGTATCCTGTCCTCAGGCCTGAACCTCCACTTATCCCTCTCACAGCTGTTCTGTGCTGATGGCGAGTACAATTCCATGGCCACGATCGTCTTCAACACCCCGGAGAGGAGTGTCCGCAGCCTGTTCCACAGCCCCGCAGGTCCGTGGAGTTTCCAGCACGTGTTTCAGGGCAGGATGGGTCGTGACCTGAAGCCGGATTGGTCGCCCCTGTTGTGCCCTTCTTCTGGAAGAGATTATAATTACAGTCCGTTGTCCATCTTTAGAATGAACACCTGTGTTTGATATTGGTGACAGGCTGGCTAGGTCCGGGGCAGCTGTTTGAACAGTCAGACTCGTCTGCCACCTCTGTCGTGTCGTAGGTTTGTTTACGGGCCGCTTCTGGCTGATTGTTTTCCCAGACAGACAGCTAAACCCATACACACAATCCTCCTCAATTATTCAAGGCTTCCCTCATTTGGGATGGGGGGACTGTCACCCTGCCTGGGGAGAACAGGAGCGCTTCTCAAGTGCCCTGACGAATGCCACCGTAGGCAAGTTCGAACGGCACTAAACTGTGTTCATCCATGCCCTCTAGTGGATGAAAGACATACCAAAGTAACATGGCTTGGTCTTGATCGGCTCCAAATTGCACTTTACACCAGGTAGAAAAATGGAAATGATCATATGAAAAATGCCATTCATCATGAAATAATTTCTGTACACCTGTATCCTCATTACAAGGGTGAATCAAGTAAAACTAGCTGGTTTCGCTAGATTAGCGTTCTTGGGGATCAACTACATGATCAACATTTTAGCAAAAACGTGGGAAACACTGACTTAGGTGATGAATTCCACCACCACCACCCCCCCCCCCCCCCCCGGCAGGTTCCTACAATCCCGTGACCCTGGGAATCTTCACCATCACCTACTTCTTCCTGGCCTGCTGGACATACGGCCTGACTGTGTCCGCCGGGGTCTTCATCCCCTCGCTGCTCATCGGCGCCGCCTGGGGGCGGCTCTTTGGCATTTTGCTGGCCTCCATTACGCCGCACAATTCCATACAGGTACATCAGGACGGGTCGCCGTTCCTGGGGAAGCGCCGTATAGCCGGTGAGGCGGCGTGGTCCGCTGGCGGAGGAGGGGCCGTCACGATAGCAGAACTCTTCCCTCAGCAGAGAGAAACCTCACAGTGGCGACGTTTTCCACTGACCTTGATTTTTTTGCACATTTTGAAGAAGCAAAACTGAAAATCCGTTAATGGGTACGATTATATTTCAGGAGGACAAGCCCTCAAACGCTTTCAGTTTGATTGAAGTGGTTTTTGTGGCGATTCGCAAAACTGAAATGGAAGCCGATTTTGCGAACTTGTTGCTGTGTAGGACACGATGACTTGGTTCTAGAGCTCGTATCTCATGAAAAGCTCAATCCATGTTGAGGCACGGAATCATAAATTGCAGGTGTTGTTTCCATGATGTTACTTAATGGAAACACCCTTTATGCAATTTCACTTTGTCAACAAATTTGCTTGTTTGTGCAGAACTTTAATGGAAACGCTGCAGGTTTTGATATATTAAGGAAATTGAACGGGGTCTTTAGAAGTCAGAGGGCCTCCTTCAACACCCGCTTTAGATTGATTTCCTCTTTGTTGTCCAATCAGATTTACTCTTTAAGCAGTCACGTGACTCTTTGAAGGTGCCCTATTGGTTAGTGCTGTATCGATTTCCTGGGCCGCCCAGCGTCATGTCGGCATAGATGTAGTTTAACATAATGTTTGTTGGAAGTAAAGCCCCCTCGAAGTTTTTGAATGAGCATGTTTTATGATTTGTGGCGTTTCGTTTGACAGACCTTGGCCGACCCTGGGAAGTACGCTCTGATTGGAGCCGCCGCCCAGCTTGGTGAGTGTCCGTCCGCGGTCAGCCTGCTTTTCAGAGCTCGTCTAGAGGTGCATGGAGGCACATGAGGCTTCGGGTTTGCGTCTGTTTACGAAGGTCTTTGCCAGGTGGGATCGTGAGGATGACCCTCAGCCTGACTGTCATCATGGTGGAAGCCACCGGAAATGTCACCTACGGCCTACCCATAATGCTGGTTCTGATGACGGCGAAGATCGTGGGCGATTATTTCGTGGAGGTCAGTGTTGACGTTTCGGGTTGGAGCGGGTTGGTCCATTTGGCATTATGTGTGAGCCTGTCAGTGAGTGATGAGCTCATCGCCTTTCAGACCGTGCAGAACTTGGAATCGGGCCAGTCGTGTTTCGTTAACTGCTCCGGTCTCATGTTTGCTTTTGGTGTGGGTGGTGCAGCTAGCCACCAGTCTGACGCCATCTTTTTTTCATCTGTCCTTCCAGTGACTGATTTTGAGAACCCTTCCGTTGTTTTTGCACAGCTGTCTAACTTAAGGTGGCACATCATGCTGTGACAGCTCGTTTCGCTTCTCTGTTCCTCAATGTGCCAGCAAATCTGCTTAGAGGAAGTAAAACTTCAAGGGGTGGCAGCTTGTGAATGTTGTGCAGATGTGATCCTAAGCTCTTCTGAGTGACTCGAATTTTCCCACAGGGGCTATACGACATCCACATCAAGCTGCAGAGTGTGCCCTTCCTGCACTGGGATGCCCCAGCCACCTCCCACTCCCTGACTGCCAGGTATATTGCCCCCTACAGGATTTTCCCTGCTAATGCTTCAATGAGCCCAGTACACGCCTTTAGCAAGACATTGGTGCTTCATTCTCACTGTATATTCAGGTTTGGTGTGTCTGTCCATTCAGGGAGGTTATGAGCTCTCCAGTAACCTGCTTCAACCTGGTGGAGAAAGTGGGCACTATTGTGGATGTGCTCAGCAACACCTCGACCAATCACAACGGGTTCCCTGTAGTCTCCGGGTTGAGTGATGGCTGTGAGGTATGTCCCTCCCACTAGGGGTGATTTTGTTTTCCTGGAGATTTGTCACATGATGTACTTTGGGGCTTTGCTAATCTGAATTTTGTGCTCTTAGCCAGGGAAAATCTGTGGCTTAATCCTGCGTTCCCAGCTTATCGTGCTCCTGAAACACAAGGTGAGTGTGACCTAAGGTTCCTGCAGAGGTCAGCTGAATAAGGAGCATGTCTGTCCACACTAACACCTATCAGGGTGCTTGGTGTATATGCATGCCTGTGAATGACAGTGCGATTGACCAATGAGGGGTCTGTTTACTGCGTACACGGTTGCGAATGTCAGTGCAGCAAGCCAATGAGAAGTGTGCTCATCCACGTTGTGACCGGTGTACTCTTTTCAACCAGGTGTTTGTGGAACGGGCTCGTTCTCGTCTCAATCTGCGCAAACTGCAGCTGAAGGACTTCCGGGATGCCTACCCTCGCTTCCCTCCGATCCAGTCCATCCATGTGTCCCAAGACGAGAGGGAGTGCATGATGGACCTGACGGAGTTCATGAATCCCACCCCCTACACTGTCACGCAGGTACTAGTCTCAGTCTCAGCCTTGGTCTTGGTCCTTGAGAACCAGAGACACATTTGACTAAACAGTCATGTTCTGCGACTGTGTTCTTCTGCCTCTTTTTCAGGAGACGTCGCTTCCTCGTGTCTTCAAGCTGTTCAGGGCCCTTGGTCTGCGGCACCTCATTGTGGTGGACAGTGACAACCAGGTGCGTCTGCCTTGCGAGGTCCTCAGGCCTTCGTCATCTCCAGCACATATCTCCATTCTCATTGTAAAATTCGAAAATTACTGCATCGGTTTTCAGCCAGTGGCCGTTGGGCATCCATCTAGATCAAGGTTATCACCCTGGTTTCCTGTGCTACTCCCACCCCTCCCTCATAACATAACCAGCTATCTATGCCCTGTTCTACGTACCAATCATGTTCCCGGTGCCCAGGTGGTGGGACTGGTGACGCGGAAGGACCTGGCCCGTTACCACCTGGGCAAAGACGGCCTGGAGGAGCTGCAGCTGGCACAGACGTGATGCGTGGAAGGCGACTGCCGCGCTGCTCACCAGGCCAACCCCCCCTGCCCCCAGTCAGCCCCCGCCAGAACCCGCACCGGTCGTGCATTTCAGCAAAGTCCGGAACCCGGGATGCCAATGACTGACTTTCTGGTTTCGTTCACCGAGGGTTGGTTGTGATGGGGGAGGGGATCGATTCCATGTGTGTTTTGCGACTTTTTGTTGCCCCCTCCCAGTTTGCACATAAAATAATTTATCCGTTATGTTTTTAAAGCACTTCAGAGAGAGAGTGAGTGTGTGTGTGTGTGTGGTTCTACACACACTTGGGTGTCAGTCCCGCTCTGTGGTCATTTGCAAAGCTTTGGTAGCATTGTGATATACATTAGTGTAAATGTGTAAAAAGCATTTCAAGCTGTGTGTGTGAGAGAGAGAGAGAGAGAGAGAGAGAGAGAGAGAGAGATTAGCCAGGCCAATAACGTTCCTCTTTTACTCAGAGTTTTTTGAGTGTGGTCTATTGACAGAGGGTACCACAGTTTTCTTGTGACTTTAGTTTTACTTTAGGGGAAGTTAATTTTCCTCTCCCAGATAATTGTCTTGCACATTGTACCATTAACCAATGCCTCCCACCCCTCCCATGCCAGTGTAGGTAAGACCAACCCTGCCCCCCCCCCCCCCCCCCGGAAAAACCCTGACTCGCTTTGACCTTTTTCTCTCATGCTGGATGCTAGCGGTTTTTAACATACAGTGTTTTTTCTCGTGAATTCGCCCATTGGCTGACTGCCACACTGCCTGCGTCCTCCCCCACCCACGCCAGTACGTGACAGTATGTATCCCCCCCACCCCGGGTGATTCTCCAGGTCCTGTGTTTTTGATGGCGATTTGTCTCTTGTTGCGCCGTACAGCCTCTAGGTGGCAGAAACCCTGGTTTCTGATATATACCTGAATAAATTATGCAAATCGGGGTCAGGTTTACATGGGTCGGGTGCCAAACAATGCCAGTAGTGTGTGTGTGTGTGTGTGGGGGGGTGACTTCACAGGTGCTCTCCTGAAAATGTGTGTATATCATTGTTTTTAAATGGCACTTACTGAAAGCAGAGTGGGGTTCAGGGCAGCTTAATGATTTGCAAGGTGACCATGGGTCGTGTTTGGCCAAGGGGGCGCTAGTGTGTTGAGGAAAGGAACTTATTCTGGTCTTTGCAGGCTGTGCTAGAAACCCAAACCCACCCCCATGGCTGTATGTGGCTCCGCACTTTAAATGCTTCTTACCCCACCTCGTTTCCCATCTGCGCCCTACAACTTACAAATCCTTGCAATGTCACGTGCAAGGGGGCCCCCTACTGGCCAAGCAAGGCCCTACAGTCGCTGGTGCCCTTGGGGGTCCAGCCGTACAGTTTTTGCCAACAGCAGAGTTTACACTTTGACTAGTTATGTGCTGTTTAGTTATTTTGTTTTTAATTAAGGTGAACTTGCCTAAGTGACCCTGATCAGTTAAATAGGGTTTTTACCCACCCAACAAGCCTATCGAAAATGGACATACCAGTTAAACGGTAAACGATGTGAATCCCTTATCAGATTTTGATTTTATTCTGAATATTAAATGTCGTGTTTTAACTCAACCTTAAATAAATTAAAGTATCTCCATTTTAAAGAGCACTGTGACTGGATGAGAGAATTGTTTCGGCGTTGGCAAGTACCACCTTAGCGTACATTTATAGAAACGGCTGAAATATACTGGATAATTTTGCATAATTTTTATTTTGCCAAGCTTGATTTTCTTCTGTGATTTCTGAAATCTAATAAAGGTTTTGATGCATATGCCTATTTGTATTGCACGAGTCAGTCATGCTGTTTAATAAGAATCATTTGTATTTATACAAACAATGATAAAAAAATTATTGTATTAAATGGCGTGTTTGATGATACTGCTGGTGACTCCGTGGCACTCTTTGAGCAACGTGTCCGTATCCTAATTTTCTACCTTCTGACACACAAATTCTCAGACTAAATGAGATTACTGCAGTCCCGTTGCCGGGGTAATGCAATTGTTTAGGTGGATGTCGCTGAATGCATTTCAGTGGGAGGTCCAGAAAGCCTGGGACGCGATTTGACGGGGTAGAAATGAGATGAACGGTTCTGTTGTACCTTGCAGATTTGTACCTTGCAGATTTCCCTCGATTTGCTTATTAGTTGCTGGAAATCAATATTTAAAAAAAAATGTGCGTTGAACATGCCTTTCCATCCCGATCCATGAACCCAGTTTTCCCAGATATCAGCAAAACAATGAGAAATTCTATATATAAAAAAAAAAAAATCAACATTTGATTAAGTTTTATTAATGCTTGCTTTCATGTTAAAAAATTTTGGTGCACAATTTAATTTTTTTTTTAACACACAACATTTGGTTGAAATTGTAACGTGGAACATCAAGTCTGGGGCGCAGTTAAGGGGGGGAGATTAGGACAGTAAAAAACTTGGAACATAACTGCATTGGTGTGGGTTTGTGGCCCAATATGATATGCATTCATGGGGCCCAAATTCTCTAGCAGAATCACAGCATAGATTTCTTTGTATATTTTTTAGGTTTAAAGGACTCCGGAGATTGAGATATTGTGTTTTTAAAGTTTCCTTGGACTCCCACAGTAAATTTTACAGAGCTGGGGTCTCCATAACTTTTGCTGTGCAATAAATTTTGCTGACTGGGAAAGGGGGGGGGGGGTTCCCCAAGATTTTTGCCGGCTCGCCTACCCATCGGCTCACCTTGAAAATGCCCAAAATGCCACCTGGCTGTTCAGCCCTGCTATAAAGTTGCAGAAAGACACGACGTTGTACTGTGACCTTACGATGTTACAGATCCGAGAAATAGCGTACTAAGCAGCACGTGTTTCCCTGCTGTGTTAAGGTGGGCCTTAGAAACCCATAACGCACTAATGCAGCTCTGGATGGCGGGCTATGCGTCAGTAATGCTGTCAGAGAAGATTCACTCATTAGTCTGATGTGAACTTAATCAGATTATGGGTCCTTTTTAGTCGCAGAATACAACATAATCCATGGCAAATGGACATCGGTGCCGTCTTTATGATGTTATGCTGACAGTGCCTTTAATCCCACCCCCCACCCCCCACCAATCCCTTTCCCAACTTCATGTTGTCTCTTAATCCTGTATGTTTCAGTAATATGAAGACGGAATTTCAGTATTCTCTGTTGCGGTTGTTTTATTTTTATCTCGCGAGTTTCATGCATTTTTAAGAACCGCGCAGAACATCAGTTAACTCTGTGCTGCTGGAATCCTGAGGATTGCCTTGATGGGTAGTGTAGGAGTTGAAGGATTTGCGTAGTCAGATTTAATTTTTTAAAAAGGAAATCTATTAAAAAGTAACATGCAAAGTAGTTTATTATTATTATTTTTTTTTTTTTTTACATAAGAATTTCAAGAGAAACTGAGAGCCTCGTTTTAATGGGCTTGTCTGGTAAAGTTAGTTTGACACTTGTACTGCATGTATTATTAAACATTTATCTATCCATCCATCCATCCATCCCGGCTCCGTCAACATGCAAACTTCAGTAATTCAAAACACTTAGTATTGAGCTTCCATTGTGAGCCTTAGCAGCCAATAAACAAACCGCCAATAATGAATATCACAGGCTTTGGTGATGGACACAGACTTCCAGACACGCCCCATATTCCTGACGCATTCCTCACCATGACCCTGTCTACTTCACATTCGCAGCCCAATATTTCATTCAAACTGGAGTTCGAAAGCTTGTTGGAGCCGAATGGACAATTTTAAAGACCAACATGGCAGAAAATTCAGTTCTGAAAGAAAGGAAGTTTCGATTTTTAATGAACTTATGAGATGCAGCAGAGATTCATCTTACCCTCAGTAATCTTTAGTTATAGCTTTCAGGGACTGGGATATAGATAATTTAGAAATGTGCTGCTTTTTAAAACACTAAGTAGGATTCCAATACTTTTCCAAGACACGGTATAATAGTATAATGTATTGTTGGTGCGCTGTGGGAGGGAGGTGCTGTCCTGGCAGGGGAGACAGGTGACTGAAACCTTTTGTAGCGATTTGTTCCGCCTGTCTGTTGGGCAGAATTTAGTTTGCTCTCTTTGTGCTTCCAGTAAATCTAGGTCCCGTTCCCATCATACCAGCAAGTCCGTGCAGGGTGGATCTCTGGCTAATCTCTTTTGTTGTTTGATTCCCTCCACGGAGGAAAAAAAAAAGAACTCGAGGTCACCTGCGGTTCCGAACCACATCTCCAGCAGGTCAGTGATCTCAGAGTAGCACATGCCGTTTATAAGCCAAAAGAAAAATGGTTGAAAAGTACGACACCTGTGTTATTCTATTTTGGTATTTAAGTGACAGAATTCCACTAAAGGTGAATTAAAAACTTGCTTAATTTATTGAGAAATGCTGAAGAAGTAAATGAACAAAGGATGAGAGAAGCTGCTGGAATCTGAAGCAGACATGATGCAGGTTCGAAACTGCACAGTTTTGATCTGGAATATGGGACACAATCCACATTATAAGCACTGAGCTAAATGCCAAGTTTTAAATGGCTATTTATCTATTACAACCATTGTTTCAGTGAAAGTTGTATGCAGATGTTTATTACTTAGTAATAAGGCAATATTTGGCTCAACTATGGTTTGTCTGTTACTAATGAAATAAACTTTTCCTATATATAGAGACACAGGACTTTTCTCACTTCTGATCTAAACCATAATTTAGTCTGTTCTTATTTAACATGACACTATAATAAAAATACATCCGAAGTTAAAAATCCTGGAAGACTGCGTCAAATAGAGCAGCAGAGCACCGCCCCCAAACAGCCTCTGTGGGGCAGCAGTGAGCTCAGAGTGCATCCCCCCCCCAGGAGGCAGTGTTAGGAAGAGCAGGCTGCTGTGGGACTTGCTGGTGACCCCAGGGACTTGGTCTTGCCGTTGTCCTCTAAGGCCTGGGCGAAAAGGGCAGGGTTACGGCTGGAGTGCCGCTGGCGTCTCACAAAGGGAAAGACACTGGGGCATGATGGGAAGGAGAACATGTTAGCGTTCCGCTAACACTTGTGGCACTGCCTTTTCTAAGTCAGCCATGTTGGAAAATCCTTGACTACCGTGGAATTACAAACAGAAACTGGAGAGCATCACAGGGGACGCAAAAGCAATTAACATTACAGAACTCTGTGTAGTCTTAGTGACGAAGCTAAGCTGAAGCCAGCAGTTCACACTAAGCCCAAAAATCCCTGGAATTAATCGTTAACAACCCCAGAAACAGAACCTGTGTGTATCCCACACCAATATGAGTCTTATCCCCTTATATAAAATACATGGAATATATTACAGAAAGACCCCTTTTATAGAAGATAATAGTTTTACCTTTTTTTGGTCTCTTGTGGTTCTATGGCTCTAGCCAGCATGTTTTTGTAGAGATCGGACTTTAAATAGCGGGCGTAGGAGTCCTGAGGGTGAGAGGAGAGGCCGAGAGCCCGTTTTAATGAAGCTGTCATCCACTTTCATGGCTGTGCACAGTTAATGCTCCTACCTTCTTCATCAGGAAATAGATGTGCATCTGGGCGTCATCCAGGACAAAACGATGTGGGCTTTTCATGCCCTGCAGGGTCTTCTCCATGGTCTTGCTGTCCACGTTTACCCACTTGCTGGCTCCCGGGGCCAGGAACTGCCTGGGGGGAAGGAAGTGATGAGCCTGAGCTTTGCAGTCCCACTGGGAGTAAGCAAGTGCCACATCAGGGCCTGCTCTAAATTCAACTGGGATGCAAACTGTCCCACTGGGCCACAAGGTCGCACTCACTTGTAGACCTCTTCCACCTTCTGCGGGATCGTAGCGCTCTCGCCGTGCCGGATGTCCTCACAGGCCTCCCAGAAACAGAGGTTCTCCACTGTGAATGAAACAGCGCATGCATCAGCTACCTGCAGGAGGCGCTCATCACGATGCCAATATGGAGGAGAATTGCCTTTCATAGAGGGATCATGATTATTAATTTAGCAGATGCTAGATCCTATTTTTTTTTTTTTTTGAGAGGGCAGGGTCAGTCAGTCCCTGGAGTAACTGATCGACGGCCCAATAGTGAGGTCACTCAGCTGACTCTGGGATTTGAGCTGATGACCTCCTGCAATGAATCCCAATCTGCTGAGTCACACACTGCCCAAATAGGCCCGCAGTGATCAAATAATGAATATGATTCTTACTTGCTGACGATGCCTCCATGAAGCTGATCTACTTGGGCGGGGGGGTCTACATGCTGCTCACCACTGAACTCCTTCTCCAGGTACTCCCTGAACTTGCACCGTCCCAGAGGGTCCCTAAGGAGCTCCGTGAAGCCGAACCCCCATCGTTCCACCCGCAGCTTGGTGGGTGTCTCCACCCTGCACCAGGAGGCGTGGAAGTGAAGAGACGACAGTCACCTCTGGGGGTGTGGCCCTGAAGAGGCAGGATGGGGCGCGGTAACGCACACTCACATGTCGGCATTCAGCGTCCAGAGTGCCGTGTCATCTGTTATCCAGGGGTTGCTGGGGGGGCAGCCTTGCATCATGGGGTCATGGTTCAGGTACTGCTCGCTGAACTTAAGGAAGCTGAACACAGAAGACCAGCCATTCCCAGTTTTAGTCCTACTTTCTATAATCCTTGCAAGTCATCAAATATTCAGGTTCAATGCTGGCATATTCCAGCAAACTGGAGCTCGAAATGGTGACGAAATGATTATACGTCATTGAACCCTATAAGGAAATTCTCTTTTCATCTCCTCCATCTTGCTCTCCATAGGTGAGAGAAAGCTTGGTAGCAAAGGGCAGCTGCCCGTAGAGGCTCCCAGGAACCTGGGGGTTAAGGGCCTTGTTCAAGGACCCACAAGTGTGCTGAAGCCAGGCTTGAACCGGCGACCTTCTGATCAATATTAAGTAATTATTTGCAGTTAAATACAGTTCAATTCAGTTTAATAGTCAACCGGTTTCAATATTAGTTAGGCATCATTAATCCAGGATATGTGTGACTCTGAGATTTATGGTGAAAGATGGATGGGCAGATGGACGAAAGAACGAAATAACGAGGTTAGATTTTCACAAAGAGCAGTCCCCAGCATTTTTGTCAGAATTAACATGAAATAGATCCCCCCCCCCACCAATCAGAGGCACAGTATACAGAATACCCAGAGATATCCCCCAGTTAGGGACTAATGTGGACTGGTGTCGAACCAGTGGTCCCCCAGCTATGCTGGGACTGAGGCTGAATCACAGGTGTTGGGGGGGGGTAGGTGGGGGAGGCTGTTATCCAACCTTTCCAGGCAGATGGAGGACTTGACCCTCGAGCGGCCCAGGGATTTCCTGATGTGTTCAATCTGGTGTCGGGAGCCATGAAAAATCACACGGGGAATATAAGAGTCAGAAAAAAGGCACAGCATGGTACACATCCAAGCCCTGATAAGAGCCATGCTGTTGTACCTTTAAACAGAATTTGTCAATATCTGAGAGCCAACAAAAGAAAACGACAACACAGATGTAGATCCTTCCGAAGCAATTTTCTTATGACAGCATTCTTAAGAGCCCACTTAATCACCCTCTTTGGTTGTTCTTGGCAACCATCCCATCAGCTGAAATAGGTTCACTCTAAATTCTTTCAGGCTTACCTCTCTTTTGTAGTAGTCCGCGTTCTGTTCTGTAAAGAAGGAAGAAACAAAACCGTCTCTAAACATGATATAAGCCACATGTTTATGGGAGTTTTACTTGCGCAAAAATGTTCTGAGGGCACAAGGTTCATTGGTTCAGAGAGATAACCAATCAGACTGTAGAAGTGGTGGATACAGGCAACTAGAGGAGGGGGGGGGGTCAACCAATCAGATGTCTTGTTCCTGCCTCCTCTAGTTCCTTAGACCCACCTCCTCTACAATCTAATTGGTTATCTCTCTGAACCAATCATTTTTCCTTCTGCCCTCAGAACATTTTTGTGAGGGTAAAACTCCCACGAGCGAATCACATGCAAGGAATCAGACAGTAGGAATTCTGCTCACACTCAGCTCCTGGCTTTACTAAGCAGACATCCAGTCTAGAAACCATGAATAATATAGCACTATTACGAGTATGTATTGTGGGACTGCTGACGTACTTACGTTAGCATGGAAAACGAGAGCAGGAAGTGAGGAAGAAGTGAGACAGAAAGATGAGCACAACGAAGTGCTGTCACACTCACACACGAGCTTCCCTCGGATGCCCTCCCACCAAAAACACTGATTATCACTTCACTTCCTTGGGTAATTTGGGGGCCCAAGGCAACAGCCTATTCTGCCTATAGCTGCCATATATATATAGATATTAATATACATATTTTTTCTTCATGACTTTGATCTTATCTAGGCCCCGAGCGGCTCTCTTGTTTGCCCGGATCCGGTCCTGTGACTGACAGAGGCGATAAACAGCAGGTACTGGCATTACGGAAAAAATGTATATGCTTAATAAAAAGCTCAGACCAGCTGGACTCGGGAGTTGTGCCGGTTCCTTCGCTCAGGGCCTTGTTCTTGAACGCTGAATGTTCCCGGCTGCAGAAAATCAGAGGGTGAGAAATCCTTAGCTGAACTTCAGATGAAGAGTGAGCTCGTTTCTCTCAAGCAGACTGACGCCGGTCTAACGCTGCATTAATACCCCTTAGCACTACTGGTCACATTTCCCATGATGCCACTGGGTACAGCCCATGGCGACACTGCCCAGTAGGGGACAGTGTGACAGCTTTCCAAAAGGACCATTCGGTCCTGGAGGGCCAGTCGGTGACACAGTATCCATGATCAGGACTGGGGTACCCTGCTTTACAGAATAAACTAACCAAATGTCGATACTGAATGCAATCTGATTTAACATGGTTTCCTTAAATCCCAATTAAAGTGCTTCAGATCAGCTCAGGACTTAACAGCAGAGAGACTATTTGGCAAATTATTACGCTGCTATTTGCAATTACATCCATTATCTCTCCGCTAACATGCAGCATTAAGCCTGAGCCGCAGGAATAGAGGTCAGATAATGGATCCGGTATTCCGGAGGTGGGATCCTCTTCCAGCTCGTTTAAAAGGCCCAACAAGTGGGGGGGTGGTGGGGGGGGAGACGCAAACACAGCATGTCTGCATTTTAGCTTCAGGCCGTCTCCCAGTCCCTTCGCACTCCTCTCTCCCAGATCCAAGCATCACCAGTCTTAGCGATGCGTCTCGTGTTTCTCGGGCAAAGAGAAAGGAGGCAGGAAGTGGCCATTTTGTCATTTGCTGGTTTTAATCCCCCCCCCCCCCCCAGCTTCCCCCGTCCACCTGGCCGTACCAGAGTGCAGAGCGTCCCTGCCTTTTAAACACGAGCAGCACCTGACTGGGGGGCCCTACGCTGCGTGGTTTTTGGCTCAACTGTGTTTCCGTCTAATTGGCGTCAAAACGGTGGGTTTCATCAATGAAGGTGGTGTGTGGCTGAGCGGGTTGGCAGTCGCCGCCTATGACTGGAAGGTTGCCGGTTTAAATCCCACAGTCAGCAGAGTGACATCACCACTGGACCCCTGAGAGAAGTCCCTAAACCCCCAACTGCTCTAGTCTCAATAAAAGGTACATCTGCAAAATAAGCTGAATTTAGGATGTGATCCGCAGCTGCGTGGCTGCCATTCCCACCTCCTGATGCCGCCCCGGATGGGGATAATGGCCCACATAAACGCTGATGCTTATTAGCCCTGAGAGATGCTGCGCACCCAGCAGAAAGGGGCCCTAGTGACGGCCGGGATTAAGCCAGATACACACCACACTCTGCTCCTGTCCCACACTTTCATTCTCCACTCTCCTGTGTTATTCATGAACTCCAAATTACACTCAGCGAGGGTGCAGTTGCTCATTCCCGCAGCCTGCTGTCCTGTCTGTCTTCTGAAAGCTCTCGTCCCACAGAACATAGGCTTCTTCCCAGCTAAGTAAATATTTCATGATCACACTGAAGCAGTAGTGGGTTATCAGGCCTGAAGTGATATATTCCTCCCCCACAAAGTATGCATGGAGACACTCTGTGTGTCTTACTTAACGAAGATAAAACTCCCCCCCCCCCCCCCCCCCCGTGAATTTTGCTGAGCTCAATGCTCTGGAGATGACGGAGATCGAAAATTATACCGGAAATGTTCCATATGTCCTTACAGATGTTTCCTTTGCCTTCCTTCATTGAACAAACCCGTTGTCGTGGGAGAGAACTGCACAACCCCCCAGCTCTCTGTGGGGGAATGGGACCCTGCCTATGCCTTCCTGCCAATCCTGCCAAGTTTCCCCTGTAAGTTGAAGGATCTCCTAACAGGCCTGCATGTAGATTAATGTCATACCCAGGACAAAGCAATTGCAGGTTAAGGCCCTTGCTGAAAGGCCCAACGGAGTAGAATCACTCTGGGCATTCACAGGATTTGAACCAACAACCTTCCACTTGCTTGCACAGATCCCTAGGCCCAGAGCCACCACTCTGCCCCACAACCTCAAAAAAATCCTAGAATCGCCCCCAGCCTGAGGCGATATTCGAGCTGCCAAGGTGCATTGAGTTCAGGTTTACCCAGTGTGTGCTTTACTCTAATCACAGCATACTGGGTTTTCGCCGGGGCAGATGTAGGGAGTCAGGGGTTTCGGGGGAGGTGCTTACTGGCGGTCTGTTGACGAGCCAGTAGGCCTGTTCCTGACATTCCAGCACGATGCGGTCCGCCTTGCGCCTCTGTTTGGCTGCCCTGGTAGGAGCAGAGCAGTCGATGGAGAGTCAGAAAGCATACTGGGTAATTAGCATATAGCGGTAATCACTGAACTGCAAGGTAGGGTTTTCATTTTTCTGTTTCCTTTTTCACTTAGAAATGGATTTCCGACTCTAGTGTTTAGGCTGAGGTCTGATTTAACAGATAGGAGGGAAATTATGACCACACACCATGTTACTTTTTAATTTAGGTAACATCATCATCCTCTTAATACGAGATTTATTCATCCATTCTCATCTGTCCCCTTGTGTGCATTTATGAAATTGATTTCATAGCTCGATGCGACAGTATTCCCGGGCTGGGGTGGGGTTTACCTGAGCTGCTCCTTCGCCTGCATCACCACGAAGTCCCAGGTGTGGTTGATCCGTTTGTGCAACATGTTGTAGCTGTCCTGCGGAGACGATGTTTAAATGCGACATTGCCAGGTCGCACGGCTGGCTGCGTTGCTGCATGGGTTCACGTTATGACTCACAGGCCGAACCCCTCCCAGGATATCAGCTGGCAGTGTCGGATTCACAAACCCTCTTACTGATGAGAACCTAAAATGCGTTGACCCTGACGCAACATGGCGGCAAGTTGGTGGATGTCTATGTGCGATCCTACTATGTGCATAATTGGTGGGAGGTTTTCTTACACAAAAATGTTCTGAGGGCAGAAGGAAAATGATTGGTTCGGATAGATAACCAATCAGATTGCAGAGGAGGCAGGACCAAGACATCTGATTGGTTGCTCCTGCCTCCTCTAGTTGCTCGGATCCACCTCATGTACAATCTAATTGGTTATCTCTCTGAACCAATCATTTTTCCTTCTACCCTCATAATATTTTGTGTAAGTAAAACTCCCATGAGCATTCAGCTATCACATGATCTCATCAAGCAATGCTTCAGACCAGCGAATAAGAATAGCATTGAAATGTACATAAATAAAAATTTTCTCTTACCTTTTCATAGTCTATCAGCTGCCCTTGCTTTCTGATATTCTTCTTAGTCAAATAAATCGCTTTAGAAGAGCAAAAGAAAGACATGGCAAGAAACTGTGTTTTTCTATTATTCTAGTAAAGGGAAGTAATGATGTAATAGGCGAGCACATGATTAATAATTGGTAATCACCGTAATCTAGCTCGGAGGCTGGCCACTGCTGAGAGCTCCAGAAGTACGGAGTCTAGCAAAAAGGAGATGCTGTCATTTGAAACTATTCAGAAGCAGCGTGACAAAGGTGCTTTGTGATTTAACATGTCAGGGACAAGGCGGGTGGAAGGCATTTTGCTACTTTAACTGGCATTGGTTCTCATACATCAGTGTTTCCCAATCCGGTCCTCGGCGACACACAGATGATCCACGTTTTTGCTCCCTCCCAGCTCCCTACCAGACAGTCTACGTTTTTGCACCCTCTCAGCTCTGGAGCCCGGACCAGATTGAGAAATACTGTCCTACACGGTAATTCCGCAGTCTCTCCAACGAATAGTTTCGATATGCGTGCCCCCCCACATGGCCACCACCCTCTCGCGCTGCCCTCCATCTGAAGAAACCGTGGTTTTAGGTTACCTGGAAGCGATACGGCGTCTCGTCGGGCCCCAGGACGAGCGTCCTGGGGTCCTTTAGGGGGTAAATGTAGCCGTGCTTCACGATCAGATTCCCCACATGAAGTGCCTCTGAAAACACACAAAGTGGTCACTCATTTCCACGTAAACTACTCAAAGCTCAAACAAATCCACTACTCGTAGCCCAGATTTAGGCATAGTAATTCTCTAAATTTTTGTCAGTGGAATACAGTAGAACACACGATAACTAGAAACTGAGTAGGCATATTATATTTTATTTTACGGTATAGCAAGTAACTGGAAAAAACGTTGACATGGTGCACAGAATAAGCCGCGGGGATGGTGCATTCCTCATCGGAACTATAATTAATTACGAGTAATTGGGACTTTCCACTTTCCGGCTGCCTCCGCGGCCATTGGCAGTCAGGCGCTCCCGGGGGTTTCAGACCGGCGCAGCAACAGCGCTGCTAGGGGGAAGCCTAGTGTTTACAGGGAGGGGTAACTGCTTACCGGGGCAACAGGTTTTTTGCCCATTCAAGTCTGTTAATGCATCTGCCATCTACTGCCTAAAAGTCCCCTCCTTTCCATTCCGACTTCTTTTCCAATCTGGGCTGTAAATCAGGGAAATCTGCTCCCTTGCTATTTAAAACCTCATCTGCATCGCCCGGGAATTCAGGACAACAGCGTCTTGCAGAAGTGCATAATGAGGGAGACGGATAGCGATATTTCTCCAGGCATGACTGACTGCCTCTGGCTATCAGCGAAGTTTGCATCGGGACTATCAAACCGTACAGCTCAGCATGCGTAGCGGCGCGACTCGGGACTGGCCTACAGATTATTTGTACTAATAGCCTCTCAGCAGAAAGATAAATAATTCAGCAGATAAATTGACGCCAGGGGAAGAAAATCCCAAAAGCTTCAGGCGAATGGGGTGTCTATGTTATGGACAAGCTCAATTCTGACATTTATTAATTCACAGGCTCAGCAATATCAATGGAACAGAACATGCTTCTGTCAGACACGTGAATTGCATATGCTTACACATAAATGCAGCTAGGCTAATCTGTTGTATGGATGACAAATTCTATTACTTCATTTGTATTTATTATTCAAAAGACTCGTTTATTTCTGTTATTTTATTACAAAAAAAAAAAAACCTGATGACGTCTTTCGCCAGCAGGGGCGCCATCGTCGTCACGAAGGGAAAAAAACAATCGATTAACCTCACATAAGAGCACCAGGTAACGCTTCCCTACATACTTCTCGGCCCTACCTTCTTCCATGATGGAGTACTTCTGAATTAGCCACTCCACGATATCATTTCCTGGGAAGGCATAGCGAGGAAGGCATCTAGTTAGAGTCGAGAAATGCATTAAGCCGTCATAAATCAAAAACGCTGAACTCGATAAATAAATTACATAAATAAATATGAGCGCAAGGAGATCGATGACAGTCTTAATGCACAGGATTCCCGAAGACCGCCGATGTATGGGCTTTCCTGTGAAGGGCTTAAATGACCATTAGGACCCGGCCCCCGGGACACTGCACGGCCGGGTGTAAGACAACCCGGGCGGCATGAAAAATTATTTTTAAAAAGTAAAATATGTATCGTGCACCTGTCATCGCATGTGGAATCACTGTGATTAACAGTCTTTGATTCTTCATCTTTATCCCCATGTCGGGATCTTGCATCGCCACAATGACTTGTTCAATCTGGGATAAGAAGAATAGTCAAAATCGTGAAATCAAGGTGACGACAGACATAGTGAAAACGTTCAACCTAGTAATATAATAATTGCTTAATGTGTGATTTGATATGTAATCGTTATATTCATCATTAAATCACCGGAGAGACACACTCATATATTTAGGCATATATATAAGTAAACTACAAGGTTTTTCCTCTGACTATCTTAACTGCACGTCAAAGACGTTATCGGATATTCCCGACTACAGACTTTCGGTTTGATCATTTATTCGCGTTATTAATTCGGCTCCTGATTACATTAAACTAAACATGCTCAGATTGTTACAACCTTTGCTTGTCGGTTATTTTTGGGATCTTTCTGGATGGGCTCAAGGCGGGGTCTGTAAGCACAAGCAAACTGCCAGCACTTTTGTTTTACATGAAAATAGTTTGATGTCGGCCTATTGCGTTATTGTCTGGCTATAATTTGGAGGCAATATTAAACAATAGGCCCATATATTGTAAATATACATGTTGTGTTGTTTTGTTGTTATCACAAACGTATAGCCTGATCATAAATTTCATGGATACCTGGATGTTGTATGTTCCATTATATTTATGAATGAATGATTTATGTGAAGTCTGGCTTAGATTCGAGAATTAATCATATAGATTAAAAAAAGTTTTCATTTAAAACTTATCTCATATAATAAAATCCTCGTCCGAACGAACATATGTCAGAATGAAAAAACATTTAAATTATTTTTGTGATGCATCAGTATCAATAGCTACAACGTCATAACAGATATAGATATAATGCGGTTCATACTTTTGAAGTTGATGCGTATCTCCCGAAAAAAATCAACTCCAGAAGAGTCCGCGTCTGTAAATGCCTGAACTTCGGAATCGATCCTACCTTTGTTAGGCGCGGCATCTGTGTCTTGCAGCTGTTCCCTTGGATAAAGATGTTAATTGTCATGCTTACAGCATCTCGATCTCCGGCGTTTGTGAAGTTGGGATTGATGCTGTCCTGTGTTTTTTTTTTCCTTCCACACTTAAGCTCTGCTAGTTACTGCCCCATAGCGGAGCGCAAGTGAAACGGACTACCGGAGATTTGCACTGTTTTTCTGTTAGTGTGTATAATCAAAATATGACTCAGTTTGGCCAGTTAGAAAAATATGATAATAGAAAAGTATTCTTTTCCTCTCACTTTTTTTTCTTGATTTAATTACCGACTTCACGTACTTACACTGTGTCCCGTTGCACGATGTAATATTGCGAAACTATGATTTTGTGGCAGTGTTTTGTAAAGGAATTTTCCGTTTAATCATCGTCTTAGTATAAAGCTATATGGTTGTTCTGGTATCAGTGGACGTACATTATGTATTTTTTCTTCTCTTGAGCACCATGGTCATGACATGAAGCTCAGTCATTGATTACTCGCAAATGTTAGTAGTCATCCGCTGTTTATCTTGAAGATGTAAAAGTAGTGCGCGTACATCTCCTCGTTAGTATAGTGGTGAGTATCCCCGCCTGTCACGCGGGAGACCGGGGTTCGATTCCCCGACGGGGAGAGTCTGCATCTTTTTGCCTCGGTCTCAAAAGGCACCAAGCTAGAACCGGCCCCGTGTTAGTGGAAACGGGGCTTGTGACTTGTACTCATGCATAATATTCTGCGGGTCGCTCAGCAGCGCAGCATATGAAACTAGACTCGGATTGTAAGTGTGTGGTTTTGATAATTGATGTATGGATGGATGGATCCTTAATAAGAGATATAAACAATAAGGTCCAGTCGCCAACTAATCATGTAAAATACGTCATAAACTCATGGTTGTTAAACCCAGAATAAAAATGAAGACGTATAACTAGGAAAGTCAACTTGCACATTTCAATTTTGGTTCGATATAATCACGTTGTCCTTAACCCTCCAGTGCAGGAGGGGACGGTAATGCGCATCGAATGTTTCCGAACCTGTGTGTGATACAACCGAGGAAGAGCCGATGACTTCGGGGGAGGAGGGGCAGGCGACTCGGAAGAAAAAGCAGCAGAACCCAATGCAGCCTGTAGCCCATTCAAAGGCCTACTGTTGGACCTCTGCTTATTTTGCAATACGTCTTTAGTACGGACTGAAAAATGTCCGATTTCGATGAGTTTGAGAAGCAGTTAAGCGAAAATCGGCAAGGTAAGTTTGGCTTTGAAGATCGGTGTATGCTCCCTGTTTTAGGGTAATAAAGTGGCCGGCGTGTCCTAGCGCCGAGGATGGTGCGGAGGGCACTTCTGCTGGTTCCGAAAAGAAAAGCGCGGCTGGGAAATCGGTGCCTTTTATCCGAGCGCTCGCCGATTCTGAAACCTGCCCGATTCTTCTTCTCCCAGCTGCCGCAGGATCCCCGAAAACTGACCGCTTTGGTAAATCAGTGACATTCTTTGCTTGGCATTGTTATAGAGATCGCTAGGCCTGCATCCATCAGTGCCCGGCGTACATAACATGGACATTTCAATGAAACGTTATTGGGGTGCACTCGATGTGAAAGCCTGCGGTTTTATTTATTTAATTATTTACCATTATACACTTGGATCATAAATTGTGACCCGCGTATTTTCATTCGCAGTAACACACTATGCATGGATGTTTGTTGCAAGCGTTATATTTTCAAGATCACGTTTAAAGTTTTATGCAAATAAAAACGACCGCGACCACTTGATTTAAAGTCCGCACTTAATAACAGTGTTAGTTACTTGGTTTTTAAATACTACGACGAGTTTTCTATATAATGATATGATTTTGTCTCTTTCCGATGCACAATAGCCTTTCCCTTGGGTCCGAAATGCTGGCCCTGTCATCCGTACAGAATAAGTCTTTCTCACACGATCGCCGTTTCTTCATGATGTATAGACTCTAAAAATCAGCCGCGTTCCCTGGAATCATAACAACTGCTTTTAGGTCGTTATTGCAAAGTCTTGCACCTGTATCTACCTTTACAGCGGATAGCAGTAACTAACAATGATGTACAGTTATATAACAATACACATATAACTTCATTAAAGTGCAGAGAATCCAGTAAACTGAATAAACTTAAGCCATACTAACGCAACTGAAATATACAACATGCGTTACAACGGAGTCGAAAGTAGGATTGATTTATGTACCTATCAAATGGCAATCTTGTCATATCAGCTCCTTATCACTAAATCACTAAAATGTCATTCGAAACGACCTGATTCGGCTAGACGAGCACTAAGTGCCGCCGTGTTTGATAAACTAGCAGTTCCAGTCATTCATATCTGCGCTCTGACTATGCCTGCGATTGCGGTAATTGGTTATTACCGATTTACGTAAGATGCATTGGCCGCTCCGTGTCTGTACTTTTGCAGCGGTGCATTACCGTAACGCTGTTATAACTGATGCATGAAGCTGATTCCTCGAGCAGCACCTGCGTTTAAATGCTTCACTGAAAACTGCACCTTCAGGGATTTATTTAAGCTTCTATATGAAGGACCTGCTGGGATAGAAAGGTGATATTTTATTGCTAGTTTAATAAAGTGCTGTCTGTCAGATTGAAACGATATTAATTACCCATCCATCGTCCAACCAGTTATCTTAGTCAGGCTCCCCTGGAGCCTATTCCAGGCAAATTCCCCATACAGAGAGCAGAGGCAAAATTCAGGCCTCCAGACTCGGAGGCGTGAGGCAACTGTACTCACCACTGTGCTCCTATATCATTAATTAGTCTGGTTATGTTTTTATTGTTTCACAACAGACTGACATTCAAGGGGATGTCCTTGTGCCCTTGAAATTATTAGCCATTGAGAGATGGGTGTGTTTGTTTCAGGAGGGTGTGATTGAATATGTGAATTGAATGGAGGTGCTTCATTCTGGTGAGGAAACTGGGGAGTTAGACCCCGTACCACATCTTGGTCTCCGTAAGTGACTTTTAAGGCATAGCGCTGGGTCAGTCAGCATCCAGCACCCCAGGGAAGTTGGTAATATGATTACTCTGTGACTCATGGGCTTCAAACCCACAACCATCCGGACACACATTCATAATCCCTCTGAGTTACACATCTTGGATTTATCGAAATGGATGGTAGGGGGGCAGTCATGTCGCTCCGCCCACCGTCTCACTGGTACCACGGTGTCGTCCCCCAGAGCGGGAGAAGGAGCGACACAAGAAGCGTAGCCGCAGCCGGTCTCTGAGCCGTGGCGAGAAGCACCGCCGCTGGAGCAAGGACTCCAGGGGGCGGAGTCACGAGAAGCGCAGCAGCAGCCGCGACCGCAAGGGTCGTGACCGACGGAGCAGCTCACGCGAGCACAAGAAGCACAGGTACCCCCCCTCACGGTCCCGGTTACAGGCACTGAAGCTGATATCTAGCATGGTTTGAGGCCTCTTAACAAGTTTCTTTCACAATCAACCAATTGGTTTCTTCGTGGTGGGAAGGGGGACTGTACCCATATTAAATTTTAACTGGCGTTTATAAGTAGCCCCCGCCATAGCGATGGGACCTCAAAGCCAGCCTAAAAAGTGGCGCATGGTCACACCCTCATGACCTTAAACTGCCTGCGATCCAAAGTTAAATGTAAACATTCTGCCATCTGTTTGTTTTTGCCAGATTCTGAGTGTTTACACTGTATTGTTTGGGGAAAACAACCTTCTGTTTTGTGTTTGGGCAGCTACTCTCCTCGGAGAAGCCGTAAGAAAAGGACATACAAGTACTGGGATGTTCCCCCTCCGGGATTCGAGCACATCACCCCCATGCAGTACAAGGCAATGCAAGGTTTGGATGCGACGCTTCCATGTGTGCTAGTTCAGTATTGCAAGGTTATGGTATATTGGTTGCAATGAAAGCATTTATTCTGGAGTGCCCTCCTCCCCCCTGCTGGTCAAAGAGGGAATAACACTTGGGATGATTTCAGACAGTGTGAAGAGAGCTTAAACCTAGGGGTTAGAAGCAAATGAAGGCGACGATCCGGATGTTCTGGCCGTCCCTGGTTGGGGTCTTGAAGCCCTTTCTCCTCCCCACAGCTGCAGGGCAGATCCCCACGATAGCTTTACTGGCAACATCCACCACCAGCGGCGTGGCAGTGACGCCCACCCAGGTGCCGATGGTCGGCAGCCAGATGACCCGGCAGGCCAGGCGGCTTTATGTCGGCAACATCCCCTTCGGCCTGACGGAGGTGAGTCCAGGCAAAGTCCCGCGTTGCCTTCTGTCATGCATACTGGTGTCATGTGTAGCTCAGTGAGTTAGGACACTGAGCCGGTCACAAGAAGGTTGTTGGTTCAAATCCCTTGGGCAGCAGAGTGATTTCACCATTGGGCCCCCGAGCGCAGCCCTTAAGCACTATTTGCTCTAGGAACTGTCTGGTCCTGCTTCTTCAATGAAATGTATGTTGCTTTGGATGAAAGTGTCCGCAAAATAAATAGATAAATGTACTAGACTTGTCAGTCATTTTTTTTCTCGTTTGCCTGTTTTGATGTCTTCAGACGTCTGCCTGTCTTCATTCAGTGTGTCTGCCTGTCTTTTTAGGAGGCCATGGCGGATTTCTTCAATACCCAGATGCGATTGGCTGGCTTATGTCAAGGTCCCACCAATCCCGTCCTCGCTGTTCAGATAAACCAGGACAAGAACTTTGCCTTCCTTGAAGTAAGAGTCTTTCCTGCCTAATGGCTGCTGTGTCCAGGCGGAGACCGCAGCCTTCCCTGATTAACGACGTTCTTCGTTCTGCCCTAGTTTCGGTCCGTGGATGAGACCACGCAGGCAATGGCCTTCGACGGCATCATTTTCCAGGGTCAGTCGTTAAAAATCAGGCGGCCCCACGACTATCGCCCCCTGCCTGGCATCTCAGAGCAGCCCGCCTTCCACGTACCAGGTCCGTTTTGCTTGTCGCCGTCATAACCTTAATCTTTATTTACCTTTGAAGAGCCGATCGGCAAGGCCAGTTTTTTGTACTCGTTACGGACTGACTGTCCTTCGCAAGCTGCGGATGTCTTGTCATATAAAGAGGGAGACTTTCACTTTTATTTACTTAATGTTGTAAATATTTAGCAGACAGTTTTATCCAAAGTGAAGAATGTTTTTTTTTTTTTTTTTTTTTTTGAGAAATCAGGGTCAGCCTGTCCCTAGAGCAAACTCGCCGGCCCAGTGGTGTGATCACCAGTGATGTGAACCAGTGATCTTCTGATGATAACGCTGGCATCCTAACCAGCTGAGCCACACACACACACACACAGCTCAGTCACTCACTTCTTACTGTTAACATAGGGGTGTTGTGTGGCTCTGTGATGTTTGCCCATGAAAAGAAGGTTGCTGGTTGGCAGGGTTGGCAGAGTGATTTCACCACTGGGCCCTTGAGCAAGGACCCTAACCCCCAAATTGTTCTAGGGTTGCTGGCTCCTATTCTAGTTAAAAATTCTGGACACACCTACTGAAAATGACTTGTTTTTCAGCAAGATAATGACCCAAAGCCCACCTTGAAGGTTATGCAAGTAGCTTATTACCTTGTGAACTAGGAAAGAGATGGTCCCCACAGCCCCCCAACCTAAACTCTATAGAGCTGGTTTGGGATCAGTTGGATGAGAGTAAGAGTAAGGTAGCCAGCTTGCGCGCAGAACTTGTGGAAACTCGAGGACTGTTGGAGAAACGGTCCAGGTGGGTACATATGTTAGCTGGTTGAGTCCGCAATGCTGTCATCGAAGCCAATGGCTCCTATTTTGAAGAGACAAAAATTTTGTCTTTGCAGTACTTCATATGCATAACTTCCATGCCCAAAGGCCTTTTACTATAAGGTGAATAACAGCTAAAATAGAGACAAATGCATTAAGAGCAGGTGTGTCCATACTTTTGACTGGTGCTGCATGTGTCAGCATCTCCCATGGAGAGCAAGATGGGAGAGACAAAAAACAGTCGTCAAACTGCCCCAGTATTTAGGTATTTTTTTGCTGGAGTTACATTTATCTGATATTATATAGGAGATAACGACGTCATACTGATTTGAAGTTGGCTTATTTCACTCGCGCCGTTTGCTCGTGGTCATTATCCGGCATGTTGACGGTTTGCTGTGATCGGCCGGCTTTGGGCGCCGTGCCGCTCTGTCTGCAGGGGTCGTCTCCACCGTGGTTCCAGACTCGCCACACAAGCTCTTTGTCGGAGGCCTGCCCAACTATCTCAGTGACGATCAGGTACCCCGCCCTCAGTCTCTGTCGCCGGGGAGCCGACCCACAACCCTCCTGTGTTTCTGTCCCACTGCTGCACGTGGAACTCAAGCAGGCATGCACACACACGCACACGCACGCACGCACGCACGCGCACGCACATACATACATAAAATAAACACTCGTCTCTGTGTAACTGATTAGTAGGAAAAGAAAGCCTGTCAAAGTTACCTCACCGCTTAAAATTCATTACAAGATACTGGGGGGTCAAATGTCAGCATCATGTTTAAAGCTAGCTGCTGAAAATAGCCGCACATTTGAGGTTTTTTTTTTTTTTTTTTAAAGATATTCATGGGATTTATTAAACATTTATTAGACATGTAGGTAATGAGTTGACAGTTACATTACGCTCATTGTTTATCCAGCTGTAAATTATGAAGATATTGAGACCCCGCTAATGTAAAAGGTACGTTTCCCAAAACCTCATGTTATCGACTTGCATAGTTGGAACCATTCAGTTGTTATCTAATGTTGTTAGCAAATAACCTTATTAGCAACAAAGGCTTTGGGAAACGTGCCTTACAGCTGGCGGCTTGCCAAACCAGTCACGTAGCCAGTCCCTGTGCTGCCTGTTGCTGGGTACCCTGGAATATTTGTATATCGGGTTAATTGCTGAGTGTTAGTCGGATGAATCAGCCGCGTCGTTTTGCTGCATGAAAATTTAAAATCGAGTCATCTGCGCGTCACCTAACTGACGAATACCTCCACATTGCCGTACACCTGTGTTTGCCCAATCCCAGTCCTCGGGGAACCGCCGACTGTCCACATTTTCGCTCCCTCCTAGCTCCCAGCCAATCAGGAACACCGAATACCTGGTACAGGTGTGCTGAGAGGAAGCAAAAACGTGGACTGACCGGGGGGGTACCCCCGAGGACTGGGCTGGGAAACACTACCATAGACTGTGCTTGAAATGTGGGGGAGATCGACCAAGTCCCCAAACGCTTCAGTATTCGCAGACGTGCCGTGTCTCACGTCCATGTCCGCACACTGAGAACGATGACTTCACATCCCGTTAACAGCGATGGGGAGCTGCGGAAGAATCGTTCCCTACATTGCTGTGTCGCTCGAAAGGCAGAAAATACTTCGGACCTTTTTCCCGGTGAACGATTATCAGCTTCACTGGAGTTTTCACATCGTGCCCCATGCCCTATTCTGTTATGACGTCAGTGATGGATAATATTACCATAACAACATGCACAGATGAGGTCGTCTTACTCTGAAAGTGTTGAAAGGGTCACATTTTAGACATTTTCTACTTCTCATTAGCATCTTTTATGATTTTTTTTTTTTCTTCCTATATCGCCACCCCACTGAAATCGGCCCATTATAGACATAATCCATACAGGCATTTAATAGTTTACCTATTTATTTTGCAAAAGTTAATCGCAAAACGTTTTGCGTCCACCCCTGCATTGTAACATTTTGAGCTCCGGTGTCCCACTCACTTTAGCCTAAACTGTTAAAAATGGCAAGACTCAGCCCACAAGATAGTGATCGCGGTTTCAGTGAAAGGTAAGTGAGAAGTGCAGTCAGTTTGTTTTTCTTTGATTTTTTTCCTCCTTTTCGGATTGTCATCGTAATCTTTCTTATCCAGTGTGAGTCACATGTAATCCAAGTCAAGAGGAAGGCTGTACCAAAGCAGCACTGGGGGGAGAGAGTTTGAATCCAGCAGAACTGTTAATGTATTTCACGTCAAAGCCAGTAAATGTGCCATAGACAGGTGAAATGGAAACCGCTGCTTGTATCCTGGTGTTTACATTTTTTTTGCAGTCCCTGCTACCGCTTTGATACTTACAGCTCTTTCATTTTTGTTCCCCACTTTGTCCCCAGCTAGGGGCCTGTAAGATCGTTAAGTCTTCGCTCATAATTTGTTCAGTAGTACTGACCTACTGCTGCCATGCCAACATGTAACACAAGGCAAGTAAGACATTCCGTCCCTCGCACGGATATCCTCCCTGTCGACGGCCTGCCCCTGTGGGGGGGCTCTGTCCTGGAGTGCTCTTAAGCATATGGGGTCCTTTTTTTGGGGGTTGAAGGCTGGGGAGAGACTTATTATGCTGATCACAGGGTATAAATTTGATTTTTTTTTTTTTTGCCCCTAAGAGAAGGTAGGAGGTAGCGCCCTCTTGTGGCTGCCAGTGTCCCAGGTGACTCCTTTCTGAAGTCAGTGGTTAATGCGGCTTTACAGTAGATTCCTGTAGAATAAGTGAGGAATGATGTTAGCAGAGCTATTTCGTCCTGTTTGGCTTCAAGCCGTGGCCCCTTTAGCAGGACCCTGTGGCGGCTCTTAGCTTTACCTGTGAGTTTATCTCCTGTAGGCTTTGTCCCTCTAATTAACTGCACCAATGTGGTTCTTGGTTTTAAGAACAGGAAGTCAGTGATTCGGCTGGGTTTGTGTTCTGCCGAGTCGCCCCCCCCCCTCCACATTGTATACATGGAACACTTAACATATAATTAGCTGTTTTTATTTAGTTTTTTTTTTATATACCATCTAGCTTAATTATTGTGGCCCTTAAAATCAGATGCAACTCGGTCCATATTTCAAAATTCGTAGTTGGAATTATCAGAGAACTTGATTAGGAATTCAGTTGTGTTGTATATGCTGTAGGATGGGGGGGGGGGAATCTGTGTTATCATTCATTGACAAGAATCAAAATAGTTACTTTTGTACGCTCCCAGTAAGTAAGTCATGCAGAAAGGGCACAGGGGGCTTTGAGCTCTAGTGTTGCACCGTAATGTCGAGCCACTTGTCATAAAGCCATTTTCCTGATGTCTTCACTGTTTCCTCATGTCGTTTTGCAAAGTTTAACATGCTGCTTCTCCCACAGTTAAGATTAGCATTTCTAGCGAGGCGCCGTGCCTGGACTGTCGGGCTAATCGCCCCCCCGCGTCTCCTCCTCTTGCCCAGGTGAAGGAACTCTTGACGTCGTTCGGACCTCTTAAGGCCTTCAACCTTGTGAAGGACAGTGCCACGTCACTGTCTAAGGGTTATGCTTTCTGTGAATACGTGGACATCAGTGCCACTGACCAGGTGCGTGAGGTGGGGCAGCAGCTGGAAGGTCTGGGGTGACTCGGGGCTTCCGGATGGAATTGCTGACGCTTGTGTGGGATGCATCCCGCAGGCCGTGGCTGGACTCAATGGCATGCAGCTCGGAGACAAGAAGCTCATCGTCCAGCGGGCAAGCGTGGGGGCTAAGAATGCCAACGCTGTGAGTATTTGCCCTCGGCTGCCGCCTTTCTGATGTCCTAAACCCAACTTGGTTCCTGGGTGCCTCCCAGGAAGCTTAATGCCCCTATTTCTTGGGTTTATTTGGGTCCATGTAAATTTCTCGCTGTTACTCGAGACGATTGGACGATCAGGGGGTATCTGACACTCTTGTCGCCCCCCGGGACAGACGGCCATCATCGAGACGCCGGTGACGCTGCAGGTTCCAGGGCTGCAGCGGCTGCAGAGCTCCGGCATGCCCACGGAGGTGCTGTGCCTCCTCAACATGGTCATGCCCGAGGAGCTGGTGGACGACGAGGACTACGAGGAGATCCTGGAGGACATCCGGGAGGAGTGTTGCAAGTACGGCAACGTGCGCTCCATCGAGATTCCGCGGCCCGTCGATAGCGTGGAGGTGCCTGGCTGTGGCAAGGTGGGACCCGTACTCTCCTGTACCAGTGGCAAAAAGAAGACCTCTGTAGGCACTAAACACAGGCTCATGGGAGCATTTCTTGCACAAAAGTGTTTTGAAAACGGAATAATTTTTTGTGTAAGAAAAACAATCTGATTGGTTCAGATAGACGACGGACGATCTGATTGGTTCAGATAGGCGACGGACAATCTGATTGGTTCAGATAGGCGACGGACAATCTGATTGGTTCAGATAGGCGACGGACAATCTGATTGGTTCAGATAGGCGACGGACAATCTGATTGGTTCAGATAGGCGACGGACAATCTGATTGGTTCAGATAGGCGACGGACAATCTGATTGGTTCAGATAGGCGACGGACAATCTGATTGGTTCAGATAGGCGACGGACAATCTGATTGGTTCAGATAGGCGACGGACAATCTGATTGGCTCAGATAGGCGACGGACAATCTGATTGGCTCAGATAGGCGACGGACAATCTGATTGGCTCAGATAGGCGACGGACAATCTGATTGGCTCAGATAGGCGACGGACAATCTGATTGGCTCAGATAGGCGACGGACAATCTGATTGGCTCAGATAGGCGACGGACAATCTGATTGGCTCAGATAGGCGACGGACAATCTGATTGGCTCAGATAGGCGACGGACAATCTGATTGGCTCAGATAGGCGACGGACAATCTGATTGGCTCAGATAGGCGACGGACAATCTGATTGGCTCAGATAGGCGACGGACAATCTGATTGGCTCAGATAGGCGACGGACAATCTGATTGGCTCAGATAGGCGACGGACAATCTGATTGGCTCAGATAGGCGACGGACAATCTGATTGGCTCAGATAGGCGACGGACAATCTGATTGGCTCAGATAGGCGACGGACAATCTGATTGGCTCAGATAGGCGACGGACAATCTGATTGGCTCAGATAGGCGACGGACAATCTGATTGGCTCAGATAGGCGACGGACAATCTGATTGGCTCAGATAGGCGACGGACAATCTGCCAATCAGATTGTCCGTCGCCTATCTGAGCCAATCAGATTGTCCGTCGCCTATCTGAGCCAATCAGATTGTCCGTCGCCTATCTGAGCCAATCAGATTGTCCGTCGCCTATCTGAACCAATTTTTTGTGTTTGTGAAAACGGGTCTTTAATCGGGGAAACGGAGCGGGTAGAGCAGGACGGAACGCAGGCATTGACAAACTACAATGACGGACAGGGCAAACAGGTAAGACCAGGACTTAAAATAGGTCATGACTAATCAAAGTAATCGGGCAAAGCAGGAGACGATCAGGGAAGCACACGTGGGTAATCAGGGGGCGTGGCACACACGAGGAGCGGACAAGCCGGGCATATATGTATATCTATATAAAACCTCATTAATGAGGGACAGGGAACAGAACGGACAGACAGAACTGGCACAGGGGAAGGAGCCAGGACAAGACTTGACATAAGACAGGAAAGGCAGAGAAACAGATCAGAAAGGGGGACACGGAGGGAACAGGCAGGACAAAAGGACCGGGAGTGAACGAAGGGAACATCGGGGAAAGAGGAGCAGAAGCCAGAGGGACGAGGGACAAAGAGAGGAGGGACAGAGACAGGAGGAACAAAGCGAGGGGGAGCAGAGGCAGGAGGGACAAAGACGGGAGGCCAGGGAGAGAAGGAGGGGGAACCAAGAGGAGCCCGAGGGAGACCCAGCGGGCGACGGGAGGCAGCCGGAAGGGCTGCAGGCGGCCGGGAGGCCGGAGCCGGAGGGGCCGAGGAGATGGGGTGAGGGACAGACGCAGGGACGAAGGAGGGAGTCGGAGGGGAGACCAGGGAAGGGGACGAAGGAGCTGGAAGGGACCCTGGCGAGGGCAAGGAGAGAGGGGGAGCCGCAGCAGACGGCGACGTCCTCCGACACGCCAGAGCGGGAGGACCAGCAGGCGAATGAGGAGCCGCCGTCGGGGGGCCCGCAGGCAACCGATAAGACGCCGGAGGAGGGACCGAGGCAGGGCGACGAGGCCGCGGAGGGGGACCCGCAGACGACAGCCGACCCGGAGGGCCAGGACCCGCAGGCGCCGACCAAGCCCTAGCGCCGGCGAGGGAGGGCGAGCCAGGGGGCTGGGCGGGTGGGACCCCAGCCGTGCGTCTGTGTCCTCTCCCCTTATGGGACACAGACATAAGGACCCGTGGCCGGGGTCGGGCTCGTCGGGGTGAGGGTACCAGAGTCACAGGGGGAGAAGGGACTGGAGTGGGGCCAGGGACTGGAGCTGCAGGCTGCAGAGGGGGCGCCTGCCCGGGAGCTGCAGGCAGGGAAAGCGCCTCGGACGTGGGCGCGGTAGCTGCAGGCAGCGGAGACGGCTGCTCGGGCTCTGGGGCCGCAGGGGGCACTTATTTTATTATATAAAATAAGTGTCACACAACCGGGGTGACATGCCTTGCCTGCTTGTGGGATGAGGAAGACTCAGGGACTGGAAATGGGATTAAAACTGAAGATGTGCTCATTCCTTTGTGTATTTACAAATTTTCCTTCCGTCAGACATGAGGAGTTTGCTGCTATATTTGGCACTAATAGAGATTCTGATGCTGCTATTTTTATTGTCTATTAGTTTGTTATTATTTACAAGTTCTGTTGTGTTTTTGCATTTTTCTCTTCTGGTTAATTAACTGCTGTCTGATTGCTGTGAAGTATGAGTGTGGTGAGTAAGACTCAGGGACTGGAAGTGGGATTACAACTGAAGATAACATGCTTATTCCTTTTTGTATTGTTTACAAATTTCCTTCCGTCAAACATGAGGAGTTTGCTGCTATATTGTGCACTAACAGAGATTCTGATGCTGCTATTTTTATTGTTTATAAATGTGTTATTGTTTCCAAGTTGAGTATTCAATAAATGCTAAATTGAGAAATTTTGTGTATCGTTTGTTATTATTAGTGTGATATTTTACCATGCAAATAGAGGGGAAAACGTCCAATTATCGGCCAAAAAAAATCAGCAGCATATATCGGCCATCGCCTGACCCTGACTCCTAAATATCGGCATCGGCTATTGAAAAACCCATATCGGTCGACCTCTAGTAACAGTACATTCTGTCCAATTCATCCATCGAGTTAAGTCACACACCCACTTGAGGGGGCACTCCGGCAGACGTGAGGATGGGGATGTTCTTTCCGCTATAACATCCACTGCAGAAGTACATCTCGCTCCTGTTCACAGGGCTTACTTCAATGATGAAGCAGGGCTGGTTGTCTGGACAAGTGAAGTTGTCCTGCTGCTGGGTCTCGGTGCCGTTTTTCCACCTAAGCTTGAAGGTGGAAATGTGTTCCAACTTGGTCCCTGGGACTGCAGCATAGCCAAACATCGCGAGCAGCGTCGGCCACACCCACCACCAGAACCATCACACCGTCCTATACACATAAAGAAGAACTAAAACATAGAGTGTTGTGACAATCTATGCGTTAATGTTTGGCAGCATAGGTGATTCGTTAAAATTATACCGAAGAATGGAAAATGTGATATTTAGAATATTTTTTGCCATTTAGTAGCTAATTTAAGCACTTACCCAATGCCTCAATTTGTTTTAGGTCAGTAATGTCTGAGCCAAAAGAATGAATGTATGAATTTAATACAATTCACCCACTCCCACCCACACACAAATCTGAAATTCAATTTATTAAGACACTTCTTAAACATTAGTGCATTAACAAAAAAGGAAAATCTTAAGAGATTCAGTAGGATTTTCTATGTTAGACTTAAGTTAATAGTTCAATAGTTTTTATATATTTCAGTATACCAATTTGACTTTAATGTTGAAACAGATGCTAAAACATGGAATAATTTCATAACTAGAGAAACATGTTATTCACAAACACTAGCAAAGGTAGCTTATAGTTAAACTTACTTAAGTCAGCAAGTCAGGCTACAGTGTGTAAGAATTGTCGTAAACGATAATTTGTCTCAGTCTTACATGACAGAATAAGTAAACAGAAAATATAAAATGGCTGAAACAGCATCATTAACGCCAGCTACAGTAGAGGCGCAGAAAAGGTGTCATGACTGAAGTATTCCCAAACTTTGGAAGACCGCATGCGAGCCTTTTTTGCCGCGTGTTTCTCCAGAGGCTCCGGAGCTCCGCTGGTTGACGCAGCCAAGTTGGCTCATGTGCAGGGGGACAAGCGGCAAATTTCTTTTTTGCAGGGTGGTAGGTGATGTCTCATTAATATTTCTGAGAGAAGTGCTACATGATTGGCCAGTGCATGCCTTACAAAATGGTGCGGCACTGCATCCAAGCCTGCGGCACTCAGAGTCACAAATACAGTGGAAACCATTTGTAGTAATTACGTCTGTCTGGCTGATTTCCAACTAATTGATATTTGTATATTTATTACATGAATATAAGGTAATATAAGGTAATAGAAGAGGTATTTAATGGTTTTCCGTCTGAGGAATTTGCAAAAAACTGCAGTGCATGATGGGTCGGATCTAAAGGCTGCCTAACGTCCTCATCTGTAGGACGACTTACATCAAGACTAGGAAGGTGCATAATGTTCATGCCTGGTTGCGTTTGTTGGTCCAGAAAGTAATTCAATTTCGCCATGTAGGTTACGTTCTTAAAAACTGCTTGGAATATAGCCCGATTATATGCTGTGGGCCTTTTAATTTCTTTGTTTACCAGGTAGGCTACCTTCTTTAAACTGCGTTTTGTTAGACTACATATTTAGGGAGGTCTTTATAAATTTATTGTAGTCTTTATAAATATGTACATAGTTTAGCCTAACCCAGCCACTTAAGGGAGCAAGCCAGCTCAACTAGGTGTCGGTCCCAAGCCCGGATTAATGGGGAGGGTTGGCGTCAAGAAATAAAGAGACTGTATCTTCACTGCATGACTGATGTCAAAATGTGTGAAATATGTGGTTGTATAAATAAATTCATTAAAGTAGGTTAATGATTCTGTGCTGTCTAAATTGTATAGAAAATTTCTACATATAGCCAAACAAATCTCCTCCTGTTTGAAAAGGCATAGAAAAAGCAATTTAGCCACTAAAACTTTACAGTTTTTGTGAGGGACAGTCGAATTCTCTCGTTAAGTTTTTTGTGATCCTGCACCTACACTTTGCCGGCCCCAGGAGGATGGGCTCCCCCTTTGAGTTTGGTCCCTCCCAAGGTTTCTTCCTTCTTGGGAGTTTTTCCATGCTATCGGCGCCTATGGCTTACTCACTGGGGGCTTTGGGTGGGCATGATATAAAGCAAAGCATTTTCCCTTCCAGTTTCCTCCTCTGGTCCACATTGCAGGACCATCAGCCATCAGAAACAGCCCAGACAGTCTCCTTCAGCTTCTTTAGTGTCCTTGGAAGCCAAGGCAGTTTTAGATCTGAGAGGAGGTTTATCAGAAGGACACATATTACGTCGTTTGTCCTGAAATGTAACATGGGGAGGAAAAGTTAAGCGGTTTAGTCAGATTGGAGTCGTTTATTCAGCAGTGGCAGCGCCAGTGACTTAATGCTACAGGTGCTATAGGGGAGTGAGATTATTTAGAGCGGGTGCTTTAGCTTTTCAGCTTATGTAGATGCTGTATAGAAGCACACAGCACGATAAGCTACAGCATGGATAAAATATGATAAAATATGAAATTCTAACGTCTAGCTCACAGAGCCTCTATGTGTACTTTGAAGAAAAAATACACTACAAGTATGCTATAAAAACCGCAAAAATGTCTTACACAATATACAGATTTTACAGATAGTTAAAGAAAAAATGAAACCAATATTTTGGGGGTGCTGTGGGGGTACTATGGTCATTGGAGGAGGAGCTAGAGCCCCCCCCCCAAGCTTTTCCCTGGTGCTGCCACTGTTGTTCAGATTAAAAGTAACCTTGTCATTAATAAACAGTACTCTGATCAAATTTTTGCATGTACAAACACAATCAAAGTTTAACCACATGTTTAGACACAATTCACACACCTGTTACATTTCCATAATGCTAAGACTCTCTACACTTACTTCATCCACTTTCTTGTTTGGTACACAGTCAATTGATGGATGTGTAAGATTATTACCAGACCGTCTGCTGCAAACTCTACAGTTAATGAATGGCTGCAAAAACACACAGACACACAAAAACAGTATTTAAAGAGTGGTGGGCAATAAATACAGTGAGAGAAGGTGTAGTAAAGATATATCTAAAGATTTAAGGCAGAGCTGCTGGACTGCAGGGTTTAATGACACAGAACAATTTTAGAGGAAAGAGCTTCCAAAGCAGGGTCACCTTAAGGCTATATTATACAAAGCAAGTTCATCTAAAAGTATGAACAACAAATCCCGTTTAACTGAACACTGCTCTGTATTAAAATACTGTCCTCCGATCAAGCTAAGTGGTCCTGTAGTTCACTATTTAAAGAGGTAAATTTAAAGGGTAATTCACACTGCGCATCTACCCTGCTCTGACCAGATTTAATTGCCCTTTCACCACAAAACACCACACTGCCATTTAAGGCTGATTTCAACTGCCTGGTAATCCAGCCTTTAAGCCTGTAAACCTACTAAAATTTGAGAATAAGGTGATGGAACTGGCTGTTTGAGGCCACCTATCTATTTGTTACTTTATTGTTGGCTAACTTTCCTCCGCAGGGCATCAAAAAAGTTAACATGAACCTAAATTAATTTGCTAACTGATATGTCCAATGCTCACAGTCACAGTGACTCTTTACTTACCCTCTTGTCCATGAAAATACAGTCAGCCCGATGGTCTGTTGCAGTTGACTTTGGACATTTTGTTGCTCTCAAGAGAATCTCAATGTCAATGTATTCACTGCTGATCTAAATCACATAAACACGTTATATACAAAATTGCCTACAACTGTTTTAAAGGCAATATAACAAACAATAATCACCCAAAAAATGGCAAACTGTCACAGACTTGACTGCAGCAGATTCAGAGAGAAACTGTGAGAAGGTAAAATTGACCAGGGCTGAGATATACAACCATCACTTTCATTGTGAAGAGACATTAAGCATCATATGCATTGAAATTAAAACATCAAAATCAATGTGATTCTCATTAGTTCAGCTTGCAGATGATGAAAGTTTCACACTTTTGTAAACACTTTCTCAGCAGTTACCTTCGGACGGCCCTGGATGTTATAGAAATTCATGTGCTGACGGGTTCCTTGATGAGCATTTTCGACTGCGAGTTTAATGGCCGTCTTGTAGAGTGCAGGGAGACTGTGGTAATCTTGCTGGGCCTCTGTGGAGATAAGCAGAGCTCCATAAGCCAAAACCAGAACCAGCAGGCGGGTCATCTTCCTCTCAGCTTTGAAGGGAGAAGCAGGACTGAGGACACTGATCTGTGGTCCCCTTATCCAGCACGTCCAGGGGCGTGTCCTTCACCCGAAACAAACAGACCTTTGAACAACATTGGAAAACTCTTCAGGATGAATCGAGGCAGGTGGTCAAGTGGGTTTATTGTTATTTCAGCAATATACACAGTACACAGTGAAAGGAAACATTGTTCCTCCTGGACCACGGTGCAAGACAAAGAAGAAAAACAGAAACAACACAAGATGACACAAGTGCGGGCAAGATAGAACTATACAGAGTGAAAGGAGCACAAACAGAGGGAGAAAGTGCAAGATAAACACAAGAGCAACAATACAATACTACAGGACAAGACAGCGCAGTCAAGAACACAGAGTGCAGCCAGAGCTAACCTGAATAGGGGCATCAAGGTTGCCAGGCAGGCAGAGAAACAGAAAATAGAGGTCTACTTCACATACAACAACCCACAGTGGGTGTGGCAGGGAATACAACACATTACAAACTTCAAAGGCAACAACACCGTCACTGTTAACAGCAACGCCCTTTTAGCAAAGGAGCTAAACAGCTTCTTTGCTCGTCTGGAGGAACACAGAGCAGACATAGCCACACTGCCCCCTCCCCCAATCTCCAGCACTCACAGACTCCCTCTGCAGGAACACCACGCGAGAAGGCACATTGCATCTCTAGGTGTGTGGAGTTTAAGACAAGGCAAGTGATGCTACGATAATATAATTCCTTGGTAAGACCCCACCTAGAATATTGTGTGCGGGTTTGGTTACCATACCTTAAGAAGGACATTGCTGCCTTGGAAAAGGTGCAACGTAGGGCAACGAGAATGATTCCTGGTCTTAGAGGAATGTCTAATGAGGAGAGGTTAGCTGAGCTGAATCTGTTTAGCCTCGAGCAAAGGAGACTAAGGGGGGACATAATCCAGGTGTTTAAGATTCTAACAGGTCTGGATGCTGTTCAGCCAAATGGCTATTTCAATGTTAGTTTAAATACCAGAACTCGTGGCCATAAGTGGAAATTAGCTGGAGAACATTTTAAAACGAATTTGATGAAGCATTTCTGTACACAGCGTGTAGTTAGAGTATGGAATAGTCTTCCTGTTATTGTAACACAAGCTAAAACCCTGGGTTCTTTTAAATCAGAGCTAGATAAGATTTTTGAGCTATTAGCTAAGTTCTCCTCAAAGGAGCTTGATGGGCCGAATGGCCTCCTCTCATTTGTAAATCTCTTTGGTTCTTATGAGTCAGCTTACAGAGATGAGGTCCAGAAACTGATAGGTTGGAGTTCAGCAAACAATTTGGCACTAAACAGCACAAAGACAAAGGAATCACTGACTTCAGGAAGGATGGAGGCGACACTGGCCTGCCTAGATGGATGGATGGATGTTTTTATTGACATTGTAAGTACAATGAGATTTAGTTTGGAACGCGCCAGCAGCTACACAGTATATTTACAATTATATAGATTGTGAGGCATAAAATAAGGTGTGAGTAATATAACATAACGACATAATATAAGTAATCATTAATTAATCATTACAGATGGTATGAGGTGTGAACCGCTAGGCTGCTATGGCATGTTTGGTATCAAACCGATGGAAAATCACTCCAGTTTCCAAATCTGGTCAGTGGTTACCACGAAAGTGAATATATCAAAAGTTACACCAGCCTAACGAAAATCATCAATACAAGGGAAATCACTCTGGTCATAAATCTCAAAAGGACTGATACAGACCCCCTTCCGAAAGCCCGCCAAATGGATGGTCAGCCATTGGTCCAGGAGTCGAATTCCTGGTCACTCCTATTCACAAACTTTACACTATAAAACCTGGCACCTCAGAACAAAGCCAGGAGAGGAGAAACAGAAGGGAGGAGAAAACAAAAGACCATCAGCACGAAGAGAGGCAGAGAACATCAGCCCAAGAGAAGAGAAGCCCACAAGAAGCCCTCCTGAAGCCTATCAGTGAAGACCCAGCTGGACAGAGAACTGCAACCAAGCCCAAGCTTCACCAGGAGAGGGAATCAGAGGGGCTCCACTCCAACAACCGCTGCAAACACCGCGCCTCCCTGAGTGCCATCACCCATCAGCTCATCAGCCTCCGCAACCAACTGCCAAGACCCCCCCCCCCACTCTGCAACCAAGTAAACAAACTTCCTTTCATTTATAACAACCTAAACTCCTATTCACCTGCTATATTACTTTAGGACAGTATTTCCACAAATTGCTTGCTTTGCAGAACAGTATTTTCCCTTTTAAGGTTACTCATTTTAAATCTGGTCATTGCATTTTCATGATTACATTGTTTGTGTCCACTCCGTTATTTCGTGTTTATTGTTTGTTAGGTGTAATGTCTGTCTTATGTTAGTTATAGGAATAAATGCATGTCTTTTACACAACTTCAGCCTCCGTTCATTGAGTGCTCACAAGAATCCCTGCCTGTGCGATCTACGCTCTGAAACCTCAAATTCGCCTGAAATATCGCGAGACTCTCTCTCATTGGCCGTGAGGGGAGCTTCGCTACCGATCGTTTACATTACCTGGTGACGCAGCTCGTTGGACAAGCCTTCTATTCTAACCCAGGTTATTACGTGATACTGGTTATTAATGAGTTCCATTTAAGTCACACATTAACAGACTCACGGTGTTTCGCAATTGAGTTTGAGCCGACCATTCAGCATAAAAATTGGTTAATAATCACAAGGCACAAGGTTTAAACTTATTCTGAGCACACAATTTAAACTTTTTATGACCGAACGTGCAGTGAAGAAGCGCTACTGTCAACTGGTTGCAAAAGTCGCACTCATGGCAATCTGAAGGCATTTAAGCGGGATCATATGGGCTTATTATAGTTATTTTTATTTCTATTATTAGTAGTTATATTATTTTGTTTTATTTTCGGTGATTTCATTGTAGTTCTTTCGTATTAAACTGCAGTAAACTTTAACCCTATGTCTGACGAGATTCTCAGATGTAGCGCTTTGTTTCCAGGTTCAATTCGGACGAGTGTCTCCGTTTCTATATATCCTGGGAGAGATCTCTCTATTAGCGAACGGGAATACTTGTTATGAGGTTCTAACCTAAATTATGTTGCGCTTGGACATAAGACCGATAGCTTAGTTACCTATCAGGATCATACTCGTATGTGTGTGCCTGCTTTAGACAAAGCAAGTTTAACACAACTTTGCGCTGTGAGCCAAGTGTGTGTCATTTAGAAATTGGGAGTCTCCTGTGCTTGAGACCCACCGTGGTTAAGCACCATTTGCGACGAGATATAGTGCACTCACAATTTAAATCTGTCGCCGTAACGCGTGCGCCGTCTCGCTTCAGTAATTGTTTTAAGGGGTTTTATACTGTGCAAGGCACAGAAGAAGGCCACAAGCAGCATGCGCATGCATTAAATGTGTGTGTCACTCATCTAGCGTCGGCAACCGCCTAGCTATATCTTTGGTTACCTCTAGTGGTCAGGCATAGAACTACCACTCCATTTCGAAATTGCGCCTCTAGTGGCCAGGCATAGAACTACCACTCAATTTCGATATTGCGCCTCTAGTGGCCAGGCATAGAACTACCACTCCATTTTGATTTTGCGCCCCCGGTGGTCAGGCATAGAACTACCACTCCATTTCGATATTGCGCCCCCGGTGGTCAGGCATAGAACTACCACTCCAGTTCGAAATTGCGCCTCTAGTGGTCAGGCATATAACTACCACTCCATTTCGAAATCGCGCCTCTAGTGGTCAGGCATAGAACTACCACTCCATTTCGAAATTGGGCTTCTAGTGGTCAGGCATAGAACTACCACTCAATTTTGAAATTGCGCTTCTAGTGGCAAGCCATAGAAGTACTACTCCATTTCGAAATCGCGCCTCTAGTGGTCAGGCATAGAACTACCACTCCATTTCGATATTGCGCCCCCGGTGGTCAGGCATAGAACTACCACTCCATTTCGAAATTGCGCTTCTAGTGGTCAGGCATAGAACTACCACTCAATTTTGAAATTGCGCTTCTAGTGACAAGCCATAGAACTACTACTCCATTTCGAAATCGCGCCTCTAGTGGTCAGGCATAGAACTACTATTCCATTTCGTAATCGTGCCTCTAGTGGTCAGGCATAGAACTACCACTCCATTTCGAAATTGCGCTCCCGGTGGTCAGGCATAGAACTACCACTCCATTTCGATATTGCGCCCCCGGTGGTCAGGCATAGAAGTACCACTCCATTTCGATATTGCGCCCCCGGTGGTCAGGCATAGAACTACCACTCCAGTTCGAAATTGCGCCTCCAGTGGTCAGGCATAGAACTACCACTCCATTTCAAAATCGCGCCTCCATTGGTCAGGCATAGAACTACAACTCCATTTCGATATTGCGCCCCCGGTGGTCAGGCATAGAACTACCACTCCATTTCGAAATTGCGCTTCTAGTGGTCAGGCATAGAACTACCACTCAATTTTGAAATTGCGCTTCTAGTGGCAAGCCATAGCAGTGCCACTCCATTGAAATTGCACCTCTAGTGGTCCGCCATAGTAGGTTAACAACATCTGAGTTGGGTCTCTGGTGGTCAACTGCGGTGATACAACACGCATAATTGGACACACAGGTTCTTGCCTGAAAGCAGGAATCAACTTCACGGACTAAATCAGTTTGATCACAATACATTAACATCCAATTAGGTTATTGTTGCATAACTAATTGATGTTTACAATTGAATAAGAAACACAATTCATTTGGTTTGATTCCCGTTTAACCTTTTTGATTTATTTTAGGTTTTATTTCACCTTATGCTTTCATTCATTCCCTCTCCCCCAACAAGGGGACTTGCATAGAAGTTCAACCACTATTAACAACAGTAAACCAGTTACGTACACAATCCCATCAGGAAGTCGTTTGGATGTGATCAGTTGAGCCCTTCGGGTGCTGGGTGCTTACCATTCGCTCTCTGTTGGTTGAGCTTGTCTGTGGCTCTGCTGTCACTGCTTGTGATCGTACAGTTTGTCAGAACCGAAGGGGAGTTCTCAGCAATTGGATGCCCAAAAGCGTGTCAGCCCGGCTACACCCACTGACTCATTACGGGCAAGGCTGACAGGTACCTCAGGCGGTCATTACAACTTTTGAGCAGGACTTCGTTTAGGGTGAGTTCTGAGAACGGCCCTAGCTTGGACTCTCACTAGGGTGGGTGATACCTGAAGGCAATTTTGCCAGCCGATAAGCTGAGCTCCACCTGGGTTGTCTCAGTTGTGCATACAGAATACGCCCTTCCAAGTTAACATTGCTGGGGATCGGGGGAGTGGAAGCCGGACTCAGGCTTGCTTGGCTGGGAGAATGATTCCTGGTCTTAGAGGAATGTTTAATGAGGAGAGGTTAGCTGAGCTGAATCTGTTTAGCCTCGAGCAAAGGAGACTAAGGGGGGACATAATCCAGGTGTTAAATCTGGTCATTGCATTACATTTTTTTTGTATCCACTCCTTTATTTCGTGTTTATTGTTTGTTAGGTGTAATGTCTGTCTTATGTTAGTTATATCCATCCATCCATTTTCCAAACTGCTTATCCTACTGGGTCGCGGGTGGTCCGGAACCTATCCCGGAATGTGGAATGGGCACGAGGCAGGGAACAATCCAGGATGGGGGGCAGCCCATCACAGGGCACACTCACACACAAATCGTGATTATATTATTGCACTATACTATATAAATAAAAAGTAAACTTAATACCAGTTGTGGTAATAAAGTGCACAGAGAGTAAGAGAGAGTAGGGTTTCACATAAACGTATGTTCATTAGCATTTAGTATTCTGATGGCTTTGGGGTTAGAAGCTCTTATTAAATCTGGTTGTTCTGCAATGCATACTGCGGTAACGTTTACCAGAGGGCAGAAGTTCAAACATCTCATGTGCTGGGTGCGTGGGATCTTTTTTAAATATAATTATGCATATGTAGAACTAGGGATATGATCCTGTTAAGTATGATAGTTCTGTCTCATTATTGCAGGATCGACATCCATAGTAACTGTGGTGATCTATCCATTTGTGTGCATGTCTGTGTGTGTGTGTGCGAGCGGGTATACCTATCCTACCCCATAGCGTGATAAATACCTGTTTTTTTTTTCCCTTATGGGGACCACGAAACTGAAAACCAGGAAAACTCTATTTTATAAAAATCTGTGACTGCTGTGGAAAAACTAAAAATGCAAAACCTCTTTTATTTTGCTTGGTTACTTATGGTTATGGTTAGGGCAGGGTGGGGGTTAAGATTGTCATAGTTAGCGTTAGCATTTATCCAATAGAAGTCAATGAGCGGGCCCCATAAGGATAGGTATACCCTATGTGTGTGCATGTGTGTGTTTGTCCCATATTGCCTGGGCTTCAGGATACCTCATAACCCGGAACTTCATCAGAAGTAGTTAGAAAATGGATGAATGGATGGATGGATGGATGGATGGATGGATGGATGGATGGATGGATGGACAGATCAATAAAAGTACAGAACATCCATTTTACAAAGAACCATCAACACTAAATGTATGCACTGGTCATGCTCCTGGAAATTAAACTTTTCTGAAAAGCAGCATGTTCATAAATTAGCTGCTGTTATACCTTGGGGGAACAAATGCAGATGAAATTGTAAAACAAACTGCAGTGGCAAAACAGTTCTGGCTGCCTGTGCTGCCCTGCCTGCCCGCCCTCCTGCCCATTACGTCCTGCCTGTGCCACCCTCCTGCCTGCCCTCCTGCCTGTTTACGTCTTTCCTGTGTGCCCTGCTGCCAGTTATTCTGTATTTACATCCGGACTTAACTAATTGAACCATATAAACCATATAAATCAGGACTTTGTTAACCTGACTTCTGCCCTGTGGAGGATGGGCTCCCCCTTTCACTCTGGTTCCTCCAAAGGTTTCTTACTATGACTGAGTTTATCCTTGCCAATGTCGCTTTCTAATTTTTCAGGCTAGATCTTGCTCACTGGGACAATTGGGCAGGGACAAAGTAAAGTGCTTTGAGACAATGTAAGGCTATGAAAATGTACTATACAAAATAAAGTGAATTGACTTGAGTAATGTGGCACAAAGCAACCCTTCTTTGCCACAGGAAATGTCTGGTGCAATTTCTTTTTTAATTGTACATGTCAATTGCATAATACCCTAAACTAATTCATTATTATTTCTATTATTATCATCATCATCAGTATTTCATTAGTATTCCATGGTATTTAGATTTTTCAGGAATCAGTGTGTGTACTGTATACTTTTTAATTTATTTGCACTATGTGTAGTGTCTCTGCAGCTGTATATACTTGCTGCATTATGCACAAGAACTTCCCTCAGGCATCAGTATAGTTAATCAAATGTAATATTTCTTGCTTGTTTATTAAGTTGTTTTAGGTATTTTGTGTGTTCCACTTAATTTAGTGTAATTAGTCCTAGTTGACTCAGGTTTAGTTAGATTTTTCCTTCTGTTGTTCCTCTGCATCATGCTACTGTCATAAAATTTCAATGTCTTACCTAACTTAAGAGTTTTGTGCATTGTGTTTTGGAGAGAAAGAAATCATTACTTTTTTTCTTTAGATTCATCCACTGATTCTATCACCTATGACACATTCCCCCTGAATATTTGTTTGTTTATTTATGTATTTGCTTGGGGGATGGAATTAACAAACAGAAATAACTGAATGAATCAGGGTAGTGAAAAACATTTATAAACTTATCATTTTGGTATTGGTACGATCCTGTTCTGGTTAGTTAGCCGAGGGAGTAAATCATCCGGAGTTTCATCTCTCAATCTCCTCCTACACCCACTCAGCATCACAGTATGGACTCCCCAATGCAACTGATCTGCACGTATTTGTACTCTGGGAGGAAATTGAAGCCCCCATAGGAAAAACTCAAAGCCTACAGACATATGCACAAAACCAGGGGACATGCTCAGTTCTGCAGGCCTGGAAGTGTGAGAGAAGGCTATTTATTGAGTTTCCCCTCTGCCCCTGGTAAAGATGAAACATGCACAAGTCATTAAACACACATATACTTACATGAAAGTCTGACTGATACTGGAGCTTCCAGTGCCCGTAAACCAGGTACTGGGGTACTCCATTTCCTTCTTGATAATTAGCGCCATTGAAAAAAAAAACGGTGCCTTTCCTAATATTAACTGACTCTCAGACAAATGTACTGCTTGAAGACCCTGCCACTATTCGCATTTTCCAGCAGGAGTCACAAATCTTCATTGCATTCAGTTTATTCTCAGATGAGCTCATGCATGTTTCTATGTGCATCTTTACACTTAAACAAATACAGCTAACCTCTGTTGTTATATTCCATATATATTTGTCGTGACTGGCCTTTTTTCTCAAATGATGGATTTCTGAAACTAAAACTGACAGTATTCTAAAATATTTATATTGCCACATCATCGACACATGTTCTAATATGACATAGCATTCCCCTGGACCATAGTGCGACTTAGAGACAAGATATAACATGCCCTTCACGGTAAAACACTAGATAGGTGCAACACTTAATGTCAACGTTGTCAATGTCAATGTTGACTTAATGTCAACGTTAAATTCATGGATTCGCAAATTAAGTAACACGGTTACAGTACAAAAACGAGCAGAGCTGTGTATGGCATGACTATCTCGCGGCGGCGACAAAATATGCTTATCCTTCTAATTATTCAGAAGAAAATATATTTGCAAGCACAGCCGTTCACGGCTTCCGTACAAAAAGCTGTCACTACGCTACAGGAAGAATACACGACCAATATAGGATTTACACAAGTCTGCTTCTTTTGTTTTATTTAGTAACAACTTTCACAAAAATTGACAGCAATACTGCTAAAAGTGCAGATCTGTTGCCAAATTAAATAAACAAAGAAATTAATCATAAAAATATTCAAAGTATATACAGCCAGGGGCGCCACTAGCAATTTTGGGCCCTATGACAAAATATGAGGTTGGGCCCCCCTACCACACCCATTCAGATCTCTGGGGGCCCCTAAAGGGCGTGGGCCCTTAGAATTGTCCCAACTTTCCCCCCCTTAGCGGCGCCCCTGTATACAGCTAACCATTTCCAATCGAAAAGTACATACAAGTCTCCAATATAAGTTATACAATGGAGCGCAGATAAAACTTTTAAATAGTAATTAACCAAACTATATAAAGAATACAAGTTTGAATACAGGTAATTTGTATAAATTTTACTGTGTTCAGACTGAAAAATCAGCACCAGCCTTACACACATTGCAGTTCTGCTTTTTTCTTCTTTTAGCATAATTACCCGTTTCACGTTCACGAGGCAGAAGATCCCTGCAAATGTGAAAATTCACAAGTAACAGGCACCATTAACCTCAAGCCATAACAGTCTGCTAGCCTGAACAATAGCAAACTCTATGTATTACCAATTATTACGCAGGTTGTCACTTTATCAAATCATGACTGTTACTAAGAAGTGGGAGTGAAACGCGTGTCACGAGATCTCGCGATATTACAACATGACGAGATTTCTCGTTGGAGCGAAAAGCCGTTTCACGAATGCGCTGCAAATGAGCTGCTGTAAATATGTCGGCATCTGACTAAATTACTATAGTAGATACCCCAGACACTTTTGAATCTTTTGTGTGTCAGCATTTCGGGTGCCCGGCGGAAAATATAAATGGCGAAAGGGAGACAGACAAAACACGAACCATCTGTAAGGACTGTAGAAAGCTAATGCCGCACACAGCGGCTAATGCTACTACTAACTACTATGCAAAGCCATTTGCAGCACCATCATAGCTCTTTATTTAAATTCACTGCACCGGTGAAGAAAACATTTTTTAAAAAATGTTATGTTTATTATTGGGTGCTTTCCACTTCATGCACCCACATACAGCGCTAGCTTAAAGCAATGCATTCTGGTCCTGACGCAATGCATCATGGTTATATTTTTTATCGCCCGTTGCATTACGTCACCATGTCACATGGTACCAAAACTCCGCGAGAGCAAGACACATCAGGCAGCACCTCTTAGCAGGCTGCACAGGCTGGATCCGCCTCCATTACGACACAACTTTGCCCTTATTGGCTTAAGATTTTAGTTACATACATGACGTTTGTATATCTGCTATTTCTCCCGAGAAGCAGGTAAAGCGGTAACTGCTTTTCAATTAATTTACTTGGTAAAATTAAATTTAAATAAATGATATGAATATTGTAATAGTACTCGTGAGCTTTGTTTGTTGTTAGTTACTATAATGTTGCGCTGCTTTATTTGTTTAATCGTCTTGTCTGTGAAGACATTCAAGTTAATCAAATAAGAACTGCACTGTACACTGTACATGACCATAAAAACTTTGAATCCTTGAAATAAATGTTTTTGATCTTTTCCTTGGCAGTTATCTTTTTACACAGGGCCTCTATGTACACAATAGTTATTTTTTTCACGACTAACAGTATGGATCAGGAGTTGGTTATTGTAAAAGAAGTAATGTGCATGCAGGTGATATTTGTATAGATTTATATTTACCCCTAGGTGATAAGTTTGACAGTCATTTCTTTTACCGTTTGGCCTCTCGGTTGAACATAATAGTGGCGCGAGCAGCTCCACTTGGTTTTTTAAAAATACTCAGCCATGAACTTTTGGTGAACTCAGGTGAATCCCTTCCTTCAGTAGTAAACCTTGGTAGTTTCAGCCGTTTACACATTGTCTCACTAAAAGGTTGATAATATATTTGTCCTTTTACATAGTGATAAAATATACGCGATAAAAATGTGAATATTCATAGATTCAGGACTAACAAAGTAGCTAACAGAAACTCAGACTAACAAAAGGTGCAAATACATACTCAGTTGGTTCCATTGTGTTGATTACATTATAATGTTTACATTGTAATGATTATATCATGGATATTTGGCATACTTTTTATAAAATCGTAATTCTTATATTCTGCGTTATATAGTGCTAAATAATATTCCATAGATGGATGGACTTTATTAATCCCCGTGGGGAAATTGTGTTTTTTATGTCTCCCTCAACTTACTCTTTGTGGAGTAAGTTGTCCGCGAAGTGCAGCTACCTGTTGGGGCGCCCAGGGAGCTGGGGGTTAAGGGCCTTGCTCAAGGACCCACAGACGTGCTGAGGCTGGGTTAGTTTCAACTGGTGACCTCATTACAGGCACAAGGACTGACCCCTGCCCCCCAACTGTGTATGAGTAGCATTTATGCTGTTTCTTGAGTGTGAGCTAGTACATAAACCAGCTAGTGCTCACCATTGCAAAAATACTCTAGCTTTCTGTCATACACATTTTTTTATTTTCTTACATTGTCCGTTTTTGTTCATAGTCTGTAATATTCTGAATAACGACAATGTAGAGGAAAAACAGATTAAATTCTCCTTGTTTGTAATTTCCCCATGTAATCCACTGCCTTGTGGTAAGAGGTGCAAAAGTCAGACGCGTTGAATGATGAGGATACGATATTGAGTTTAGTTCTTGAGAGGATTTATTCATATGATATTTTAACACACAGTACTTTGAACTGGTTTGTTTGGCGCAAAAGGGCCGATATGCAGACACCATCACACATGGCAAATACGGTCAATGACTGTTTCACTTTGCACCTTCAGCCCTGAGCCGCGTAATCTCAGCACCTTTAATAACAACCATTGCTGCCTCCTACAGGTGGGAATACACTTAGACAATAGTAAATATCACTAAGGCAGGCAAGTACCTCTCGTTTCAAGTGTTGCAATACTATATAACATTATATTATAAACAATAAATACGAATAAATAAAAACATTAAACAAATAAACATAATCAATAATATTCATGAATAATTATGCTTAATATACAAATAAAAGAATAGCTCCTGCAGATGATTTCAGATAACTACTGGAACAATGAGTTCTGGAGGGGAGCAAGCTCTGTTACATGCTATAGAAATGTTGATCTGATTCCTTTCATTATCAGATTGTTACCACTGTTAAAAACCACAGATATTGTATTCTGATTGTATGCATTTCCTTATTAGGGCATGTCAGTTACTTCTGTTAAAAAATCCGTTTATTCTGACGTCGTAAATTTCCTGATCAGAGTTTACCCTCTTTAAAGTGATGGAGGTCCACTTGTGCCAAAGATACATCGATATGCATATGAGATTTCGTTTGTGCCAAAAATATGTAAATAGCACACAGTCCATGTCGACTGAGCATGTGACAAAGAATTTTTCTGTGACAATTCTATTTTGTCAATGAGTTTGTCTGTGGAGCCCCTGAAGGGACCTAATGGTGTCCGCTAATTAGATACCCAGAAATAAACTGTGTGGCTCCTGCCCAAGCATTGCTGCCCAAACAGCAGCTTCCTCCTTATGCCACCGAGGGAGGAGTAGCCAGTGGTTCCCCTGCCCCTTCCCCTCTCCCCCCTGCAGACGAGGATCATAACCATTCAGCACCCGACTCTACCTCCTTCTCGGTGAAGAAGTGCCGTGGCGAAACGCTCAGGCAGCAGGACGAGGTAGCAGAAATTCTTGCCCCTATGTTGGTATGTCCAAATCCTCAAGGGGGAGATAAGGTTTGC